>NW_027210722.1:80000-317500 GCF_029030835.1 Brachyistius frenatus
AAAGAGAGTTAAACCTGAGAAAAAGGAAACTGCTACTTTTGCTCTTTTCAGAAAGAAACTAGAATCACTGCCTCCATGTCCGTCCAGACTCATACTATACAACTCCGTTTCCCCAAAAAGTTGAGACACTGTGTAAATATTTGATGGCTGTGATCTTCGGGCTCTCAGGCAGCACTGAATTAAAAACAGACACATTTCTGTCATGGAAGTTACTGCACGGACTCAGAAATAGTCTGAGAGTTCATCGCTGCATCCACAAATTCAGGTTAAAACTCTACTGTGCAAAGAAGAAACCCGAAATAAACGCGATCCAGAAACACCGCCGCCTTCTCTGGACCCGAGCTCATTCAAGATGGGCCGAGGTGAAGTGGAAAACTGCCCTGTGGATTGATGAATCAAAATTTTAACGTCTTTTTGGAAATCAGGTACGCCTCATCCTCCAGGCTAAAGAAGGAGGGACCACCCAGCTCGTTATCAGCGCACAGATCAAGAGCCAGCATCCGTGACGGTATGACGATGCATTAGTGCGACATGGGTAGCTTGCACATCTGGGAAGGAACCATTAATGTTGAATGATATATATATCATTCAACATATATATATATATATATATATATATATATATATATTTTGGAGCAGCACATGCTGCCATCCAGACAAACGTCTTTTACAGGGAAGGTCTTGTTTATTTCAGCAAAACAAAGCCAAACCACGTTCTGCACGTTTTACAACAGCATGGCTCCGTAGTAGAAGAGTGTGGGTGCAGTCCAGACCCGTCAGCCATTTGAAACATTTTGGTGCATCATGAAATGAAAAATACGACAAAGGAGCCGCTGAGCCGATGTGTTCCTCCTACCTGCTCGGGTCCCTTGTCAAACATCTTGCGGGTGCGGGGGAACTGGTGGGAGTGCGGCGCCTGTCCTCCCAGGGTCGGGGTGTAGGGGGGCCGCGTGGCCGGCTGCTCTCTGGCGGGGGGTTTGGGCACGTCGTTGGTCAGACTGGAGCTGCTGGTGCTGGGCATGGGCGGAGAACCGCTGCAGGAACCAGAAAGGAAGGTGGAGACGATGTTACGCTCATCTTTAAAAAGTGGGGTTTATATTTTAGACGAGACATTTTTATACTGTGAATACACGATATATTATCCTAATGGAAAGAGTTTAACAGAGCCACTGTTGAACTATTAAACACTGTTAAACCCTATGCATCGATAAATGCAAATAAAACACAAAGCAAAAAATGTTTAAGTGTAAATTATTCACATTCTGCTCAAAACAATCCAAGAAATCATTTAGATTGCTTCTAATCTTAATAATTAAAATCTGGGATACCAATAATGATTTTGTTACTTTTAGTCTGCTGAATTTGTGCTTGAATTTGATTGATTTGTTCTTGTTCACGCATCATCCATATTACACAATACTTAAAGAAAAGTAACATCTGACCTCATACTGCTAGAAAAATCTGCATCTTTTCTTTGCATCTTATTAAATTCGACTACTTTTCTGTGTTGCTAAAAGGGAGGCTGTATACATGATGCATAAGCTTTGGGATTTCACTGTAATGAGTTTTCTGTGTGTGATGGCGTCGGTGTGTGTGTGTGTGTGTGTGTGTGTGTGTGTGTGTGTGTGTGTGTGTGTGTGTGTGTGTGTGTGTGTGTGTGTGTGTGTGTGTGTGTGTGTGTGTGTGTGTGGGATCGTTGCTCACCCAGCCTGGTGGATGTGCGTTCCCTTGCTGGTGGGGCTGGCTGGCGCCGACTGGGTGAGCGACCCGGAGTCCAGGATCCTCTGAGGTCTGGCGTTCATCGTCGCCTGAGGAAGAAATAAGTCACGTTATTACTGTTTTGTTAATGATCACGCTTAATATATTTCAGAGACGGGACATAACGACGTATCAGGAGCGGAAGCAAAACCCTGAAAAAAAAAATGAAAAAAAGTGCAGCACTTCACAAAAGTTTCGCCAAAATTTCCAGAACTTTATCCCATTAAACGGAGCAGGTAATATAACCGCTTCATTGCGAGTTGTCTAAAGGCTGCACACAGGGGAGGGGTAAACTTAATAAAGACAATAGAGGCAAAGCATCACTGATGAATAGCAGAGATATTGTTTACTGGAGCCAGGTGCCGAGAAAATGATGTGCGGCGTAAATCTAGTTAACAAAAGCAAACACATTTTTACTACCTGGGATTGCCTTTGATTTGATTTCTATGCTAATTACCAAAAACGCTACAGTTTTCGTATCTTCTGTTTGTGCGTATGTTTTTATTGCAAAGCCTTACACACATATCTAGCGCGCCTGCGACGGGGAAGAGACATCAGTAACGAGGGTCAGCTGGTGGCGCTTTGTTAAGAGGCCGTTAGAAATGAAAGAAAACGGCAATAAAAGCAGCCGAAACAGTTATTATGGGAACATCTCTGCCAATAATCTGAGAAGCTTTTCTACTCATGCACAACAGGATCAATATGATGAGAGGGACGATAAAATAAAAGCAGCAGAACGATTGTGGTTAATTCTGACAAATTGAGCTGAGTGATGCGAGTGTGTGTGTGTGTGTGTGTGTGTGTGCACAACACACACACACACACACACACACACACACACACACACACACACACACACACACACACACACAGTCTGCAGACATTTCTAACGGCAGCAACAGAGGACACACTAAACACCTTTCACCAAACGCTGGTGTGAATGTTAAGTTGCAAGCTCGTCAGTTGAAACGACTTCGGTTGCGCAACGTGTTCATGGATTATTCATCGGCGTTCGTTTATCGTCAACATGCGGTAAACAAACATCGCGCTCACGCGGGAGGCCGCGCGCCGGATCTGCTGACAAGCGTTCCAGATAAGACGATATGTGTGTGTGTGTGTGTGTGTGTGTGGGGGGGGGGGGGGCAAAATAAATAAAACTCAGGCGTGAAGCAGGAAACGGGGGTATTAGGATCTACCAGCTGCTCCACTCCACGCTGGGAAACAGCTTGTTCTCCCATCTCAGCCCCTCCCACCCCACACCCTCCACCCCCAAACTTCCTCCACGTTAATTCTCTGGAAAACGAGTCAACAAATTAGCGCGTTCACACGGGTCGCTGTGGTGGGATGATAGCTCAGGAACAAAAAGGCTTCTAAAACGTCAAGGCTGGTGGAGGAAGCGTCCAAGGTGCGTCCGAGATGAAGGTGAGAGGTGATTGGTCGAGGCAGATATAATTGACTGACTGTGTCAGGTGGAGGAAACCTCTCATGACTTATTTACCTCGCAAAGGAAACAAACAGCAAAAATAAGTGAAACGCAGAGATCAGAGGACATAAACACAGCAGAGACTGTCACACTGAACTGGAAACAAACAGGGAGCCCCCGATCGAAGGAAAATACTGGATTTTATATTAGGTGGATGTATTTGAAACTTTTCACACCTGTTTGGCCGCACGAGAGTTTCGTTTAAAGAAATGTAAAAAAAAAAACACATACAGAAAGAAATCATGCACATGCTGTTAAATTTGAGCTGTTGTGAAACAAAATGCGAGTGCTGAGTACAAGCGTCAACCAGCGGTGACGTCACCCGTTGGGTTTGTTAACGGCCGTTACGAAGTCTCCAGTTCAGATTTTGTCCGTCGCCATCTTTGCTAGTTCGGAGCGGTTTGGAGCAGGAAGTGACCATATTTGGACTAGCTGGGGGGGAGGAGCCAGCGGTGGATCTGACCGATTTGATTGGAAACCCGACAATACCACATTCATCTGGTTTGGGTGGACCTCAGCTATGTGAATAAACGTTACTAAACATGAGTGGCTCACAGGTAAAAAAAAAAAAAAAAGGTTGGCGACCCCCGCTGTATGCTCATGTTCTGGTTGATTGCAGGTCTTTGTGAAGTGAAAACCTTCTTTTCGGACATCTGTGTGCAGTCGAAAACCCGGAAAACACCAGAATAATAGGCTTTAAAAATTAAAAAAAATAAAAATAACACACCATGACTTTCACCCCAGTATCATGCAGCGAGAGGAGGAGGGTGGTGGGGGGGGGCTATTAAAAAGCATTTAATGCCGTCATCATCTGAGAAGCAAGTAAAAATAAATTAGCTGCCGACCTTGTTCACTTTGTTACAAATCAATAACATCTGACATTTAGAATCCCAATTAAAAGCGCTGGCTTCCCTGTTAGGCTAATGTTAACACTTGTGAACTTGATGAATGTCCTTTGATTAAGTCGTCTCTGCTGAGCTCTTCGCGATGGTAAAAATGAATGTGGGCTCCGTCCACGGGAACTCATTAACTGTAGAAAAGAAGAAATTTGAAGGTGTTTGGATCGTCGTGACTTTCTAAATGTTCCGCAGGTGAACAGACGGAGAGGAGCTTAATCAGCTGCCCCTGTTTTCATGAGAGCGTAATACTGCACGCGTGACACCTGCACAACATAGTCGACAAATACGTGGCACTGAATACAAGCTGAATACGAGGTAGGCGTGTAGCCACGGCCAAAGGGAAGTGTGTGACGTCAGCTGTTTTTTTTTTTTTTTTTTTAAAGGCGGTCAAGACTAGTCTGAGTCGAATTTGATCTCGACCTCGAGTCATGTTCAAGTCAAACTTTAAGACAGTCGAGATGATTTCAGGTCAAGTCTCGGGTTTGTGGACGTGAATAAAAGTCAAGTCTCGAGTCAAAATCAGTACAACTCAAGTTGGAATTCTCAAGACAGCAGAGACGAGTCAAAGTCAAGTCGCAAGTCAAGTTAGTCAAGTCTAAAGTCAGCGGAGTCAAGTCAGAGTTGAGTCTCCAGAAAACCAGGACAAGTCAGAGGCAAATTACAAGCCAAAGTTAGAGTTGAGGCTCAATTCAACCGAAACGAGGCCGAATGTGGTCTGAAGACGACCGAGACGAACCGGGCTCAAATCTAAGGTCCAACGAGACAATCGAGAGTTGAACTGCAACAAGTTTTAGTTAAAGTATTAAAACCTGTGCAAGTTTCAACGAGTCAGAATCTAGTCTCAAGTCAACCAAGTCAAATCAGTTGAGTCTCAAGACAACTGAACCAAGTCAGGGACAAGTTGAGTCTCCAGAAAACCAAGTCATATCAAGGGTCTCAATTCAAATGAAAAAAAGTCAGAGTATAAATATCTTCGTTAAAAATTGTCTTTAAGTAGCTGAGGCCTGGCTTCTCAATAGACAGGCCTACTTACTACATACATCTTATCTTGTGTTGTGTCTTTACCGTTAATGAATTTTAAACTTAGCTGACTTCTGATGGTGCAGGTCCACGGAAACATTTACTACAAAGGAGTGCTGGCAGAGAAAAAACAACAACCTGTAAATCACATCCCGCTGTTGTTGTTTTTTGTTTCAATGGCAGTCCAGTAGGAAGCCTGAAGTCCGAGATGCTGCCTGGTTGTGAAGGTAACGGAGGGGGTAATTGGTGTTGGCGGTAGAGAACAGAGCCGATTCTGCCTCGGGGGTTCGGATGGGTGGTGGACTACAGTGGTTATTACGGCTCCTTAACTTACAGCAGCCTCTCTGCTCCGCTCTGCCGAGCCTGGGGGGAGTCATTGGGCCTTAATTGCATTTGCACAAAAGTAATGGCCTTTTGGATGAAGCAAATGCCAGTGGGAGGGTGAGGGTGTGTGTGTGTGCTGGAAATGGATCTTTTTCACTGTATAACCAGGTGGTGGAAAAAGAACTGACTTACAGGAGTACAGAGCCACAAAGTCAATGATAATTCCACCGTTTTAATGACCTTTCATTTATTTCTATTCCTCAGAATGACAATCCACTAACAAAGATCAAAAACAGCTAAGTGTTAACAAACAGCTAACAAAGAGCTTTCCCCCCACCCCGCTCAACAACAGCTAACAACCCTCAGACGACTCAGAACGTCACATGAAAACATTTCTTATTCTTTAAAATGAAAGAAAACTATTATTTCATCTTTATGCTACGTCACATAATTTTTATTTTTTTGACAACTGCAGCAGTTTTTTTCGAGTTTGTCTCCGAGATTCAAAGCGTTGAGCAGTTTTTTTTTTTTTTTCCCGCAACGAGACTCGAACACAACGCACCTTGTACGCGATGCTGTTGAGGACCTTCATGGCCAGATCGGACACTTCAGGAAAAGGGTCGGCGGCCAGATGTAGCAGCACTCTCCAGATCTGAGTGTAAACACTGTTGAAGGACACACCTTAAAAAAACAAAACAAAACAACAACAAAAAAACATTCAGATTTTTATGATAATAAACGCAAATCGCACACACACACACACACACACAGGGGACGAATACACAACACACTCATGGACACACAATGTACACGGCACTCTGGGTTTATCGCTCCTATCTGTGTTCATTAGCACTGCCCAGCTCACAGCTAAAGTGCTCATCTCATTAGCTTCCACACACACACACACACACACACACACACACACACACACACACACACACACACACACACACACACACACACACACACACACACACACACACACACACACACACACACAGTGCAAACAGCTGGCTCTCTCTCCACTTCCACGGGGGCTCCGCCGCTGTCAACTGTCGCCGTTACCGTGAACACAAATGAACAAAGTGTCTCCTATTGTCAGGTGGTTTAGTTCGTCTGTCGCTCTTCTCGTCTCCCGGGCTGACATTTCTCGTTTCCTCTCAAGTTTGTTTACCCGCCTTTGAACGTGTGATTTCCAACTCTCATCTGACTTCCCGCTTGTTTGCTCATTTACCGTCTCCTGACATTTTTCTGGAGGGCTTCTTCCCGACACCACTTTGTTTGTGGGCCTCTGCCTGCTGGGTGGGGGTGGAGGGGATGGGGTGGGGGAGGGGGTGGGGGTTTGTCTGTTAAAAAACAACCCTCCTTGACTTTGGGCTTTTACTTCCTCTTCCCACCTTTGTCCTTTTTGAAGGTCGCTTTTCGCGCCGCGTTGGAAAGCGCAGCTGGCGCGTGCGCCGCTATCACGGCGACCCACGCAGTTAGGTTGGTGATGTTTGGAAACACCAAATCCGATCTGTTAACTTAACACTTAACTGAATAAGAGTGCAGACAGTCGGGCTTGAGAATTTTTTTTTATTTTTTTTTTAATATTTGCCTGCCGTCTGAACAAAACCTAAACGTCCTTTCGTTCACCGGCTTCTACCCTTCGTCTTTCTCGTCTCCCTCCGCCATGGGGACGTTTGACCCGTCTGTCATTTTGCCCCCACGTCCCTCCAACCACGCCGGCGGTAAACTTGACCTCTCAGAACGACCGCTCTCTCCCTTTCCTCACATCTTCCCTCTGTCCACCATTTCTCCGAGAGCTCAGGAGGTGAAAAAAAAAAACCCCGCAAGGAAGATTACTTATGACCGAGACTCCTCTCCAGAGAGAGCCGGAGGCGTTCAACGGCCACGTGCTTCAAAAGAGAGGGCGACCGGCGAGGGCCGATCCCCACAATAGAGGAGGGAGATGGAGGGATAGAGCTCGGGGGGGGGGGGGTAAGGAAGGATCGGCAGGGAGGCCAGAAAGAGTGAAGATGGGACGTATTTCAGAGGCCCGTTTCCTCCGAGATGCGAGAGGGAAATTGGTAAGCGGTGGAGACGGAACACAGAAAGGTAAGAAAAAGAGATGTAAGGAGAAGCAGCGAGTTGAAGAGGTGATCGGGGGGGGGGGAGGGGGCGCAGCCTGAGGGGCAGGATGTGATTAGCTCCAGCTAGCCGGCGCGCTAGGTGCCGCAGTAAACAGCCAGTTGATAAATGTGAAATACGGTTCCTCTCCCATTTAACCGCCCGCTGCACACAAATTACCGCCGCACCGCCTCGACACAGTCCACACGACAGGACATGACGGCGAGTATTACTCACCGCGGCGGCGGCGCCTCGTCCCGAACCCCCGACACTCAAGTGTCTTTTTTTGAAGACTCGCGCAGAGTTAAAATGGATGTACAGTTGTAAAGATGTTAACCACTGGCTAAATGAACCTCTGCATCACTTTTTTATGGCCTTCTCAGCTCTGGCAGATGACATAAAACACCTTTAACACTGCACGGTGTTTTTTTTTTTTTTTTTTTTTTGAGCTTTGACTGGCTGAAGCATTAAAAAAAAAAAAAAGAAAAAAAAGAAGGTATTAGAGTGTCTGAAAAGCAGAGAAGCATATTTTTTAAGTATATTTCACGGGGAGATGAAAGCGCTGTAAGCAGCACCAAATCATACCTGTGATGCTCTCTAAGTGGGAGAGCAGCTCATATATACTGACACGGGCGGAAGTGGATTTAAAGTCCTCGATGTGACAAAATATAAATGTCAGCGCAGATAGAGGAAACGTCTGAGGGGGTAATGGTGCTGCGTACATGCAGATGCATTCATATTAAGATTCTGCCGGTCGGCGACTTTGCCGGTGAAGTATCTCAAGAAGTTTTTTTTTGACGGACTGCCGTGAAATTTAGTTCATAGCTGAGTTTGGTAGCCCCAGATTTTGAGAGAGAGAAACCGAGTTACGCGCGGTTTCGCGAGCGGAGAGCGCACACATCAATCGTGTCGAATTACTGGGGAGGACAAAGAAGTCGTAGGGAGGGTGGGGAGCTACGATCGTGTTGTTGAGGGTGAGAAACTCTCCTGTTTTTAACGTGCTGAGCGGGCGTTTTGTCATGTTGGAGAACCTCGTTGCCATGGCGCCACAATTCAGGTGGTTAGCAGTGAACGTTTTCCCTCAGACGCCTCAGAAAGTCCCGGATTCACGGTGAAGAAAACCCACCTGGTTGGGGTCTCTAAATTTGACGTTTCTTTGCTCAGGTTTCAGGAGCCGAAAGAATCGCTGACTCGCAAAAATTTGCGTAACCCAGGCGCTAATGTCGATCGAACGATAAAACTTGCGAGTACTTTCTTGTGAAAGTTATTGCTTCTCTGTGCACATTAGGAGCAGTCTCAGAATCTTTCTGATCCACCCTCGTATGTATCCCACCATCAAGTCGGACCCCAAGCTTCAGGCAAACGGATGAACAATGAGGTCGTACAACTTTTTCGAGAGAAAGTTTAGTTTTCAGCACGACTACTTCCGTTTTACATTTACGATGTCTCGGCCTCGACTCACGCCGTCTTTACTTTTTATCCGTTACAATAACGGGTGCGGCCTGGCAGAGACGATGCTGTGGCTGCTCCAGTGTGGTAGGATTTGTACAAATGATAGTACTAGTAAGTCTATAAATCACTTTCCCACCTTGCCCTCCCACACGGCTGGTTTCCTGCAGGCCAGCGTCCCGCAGCTGCTTTTATTCTCTCAATTTGTTCCAAACTGCTTCAGCAGAGTAAGCGGGCCCTCGCCATGTTTATCTTCTCGTTTGCAAACAGAGAATGTATTCTGCTGCAGACCCAAAACGGAGACACACGTTAATGCATTTTCTTTTTAGGCCCCGAGGGTCTCGTGAAAACAACTTCAAACCAAACAGAAGACGGAAGCAAGAACAAATATGTCAGAACATCAAGTGAACGACTGAAGTGACAAACAGCAAAAACAAAACAAAAAACACAAATTCTACATGAATCTGCACTCAACTATTCATGTTAACCTGCTCTGCCCTGTCTGGACATTTGTTACAGGAGTTTGTTGGGAGTTTTTAAACAGGCTCACTGGGACCCTGCCGTTTGGTTCCATCGGGGTCACAGCCCAGCGGGTCTTTTCACGTGTTTACAGCATTAAAGAGGCTACAAGCAGCTTGAAAGAGCTTGAAGCGAGTATCGACTTAAGATTTGTCAGATGAAAGTGGAACACACTCTGGAAACTGTCAACAGAGACCCTTGAAATACTTCAGAAAGCCTACGGCGATGAAACGAAGGGCCGGGCGAGGTTGTTCTGAGTGACGTTCAGCGTTTCGAGAGGGGGCGGAGCTTCACTGTCCGAGACCGAAGAAGGAGCTTCAGGTTCAGGAGACGCCAGGTGGGTTTTCTTTGACGTTGGCGGTGGTTGTGTCACCGTGAATTCGTCCCCCAGAGTCAGACCGTCGACACCGAGTTCTACTGGGACCTTCTGAGGCGTCTGACGGGAGAACGTTCACTGCAAACCACCTGAACTGTGG
Organism: Brachyistius frenatus; assembly: GCF_029030835.1. Classification (NCBI taxonomy): domain Eukaryota; kingdom Metazoa; phylum Chordata; class Actinopteri; family Embiotocidae; genus Brachyistius; species Brachyistius frenatus. Next base: position 90,038 of record NW_027210722.1, read on the forward strand.
CGCCATGGGAACAGCGTGTTGAAAACGTAGCTGCTTCTTTTTGTTCCCCGATAAATTGTCGCAAACTTTGATGTGCGGTCTCGGCTTAAGTTTCGGCTGCGTAAAGAATCGCAGACGCGCCCGGACCACCGCTCACCACAACACGTGGAGATGAAACTTGGCGTACTGACTAACAAAGGTTAAAACTTCTCAGCGCTGCGCTCTGTTGGCGCGCAACAGAAGCAGTCCCTGAACCTTGTGATTCGTATGAAGCTAAACTAAGAAAAAAGTTGCATTCATTCAAGTAATAAACCAAAGAAAATATCATTATCGTGCCTGAACCTGCTTTTAGGGAAAGTGAAATTCACTGTTCTTTGGAACTCGATTCACTTTTTCCACATAGTTTACATTTTTGCTGTGAAAAAAGTAGAAACTGGGACGTGACGGGGCAGCTGGGAGATTACAAGAGGTTTGTGACTTAAAATGCAACAAAAAAAACACAACAACAAAAAACAAAACACAAAGTGAGTAACAAGAGAAGGAGAATCCCACGCTCCTCACTGCTTCCTTCGTGTGAGGGGTTGGGAGTGAGTTAATAGTGTCTCTGCTCGCACAAACTGGCTGTCAGGGCGCATGGAGGAGCCCGCCAATCACCTGAGCAGCAGCAGAAAGTGAGCAGGTTGGACTTCAGTGTGTATCAGGAAAAGCACTTTAATGCCCCCCCCCCCCTCCTCTACCGTCCTTTACCTATCTGCAAACCATCTTTACACCTCTATTATTAGACCGGGAGCTCTTCTTCCTTCTGCTGGTTTAAAAAGGTTTCACCCTCTAACAGTGTTTTTATTTCCTCCTGGGTTTTTTTTCTTCTCTCTTCCTCTAGTTTTTACTTATCACATCGCTGATGCCGATGACAGTCTCTAAACGCAGCTGTTTACAGAGGAGAGGCGAGATGTAAAACTGAAGTCATGATGAAATGATAACTTAGAAAATATCCTGATTTTCCAAAGCAACCTACTGTCTAAAAAACGGCCGGTGGTTTAATGGTATTATTGATTGAGGTTGCCGTCTCATTTAATGCTGCATCGATCTGTTTTTTGGCCTTTTGGAGGCACAACTCGACAACAAAACTATAAAAACACACATTTGACATGTAAGGAATATAACTAAGCAGGTGTTTACTGTTGCATGTTGTTACATTAGTATTACTTTGACCCATATAAATCCAATAATCACCTTTGCTCTGTTTTGATCTTTACACACTCCTGTGTAAAATAACTACTGAAGGTCTTTAGCTTCCCAGATGATTCCCGATGTTTGAGCTCGCTGCTAACTGTCATCGATTGTTTGCCGAGTTGTGTGCAGTGAATTATAAGAGATTTTTACCTAAAACCAGCTGCTGCCTGTTTCTGGAAACTAGTATGAGTGGAAACACTGAAGAGAATTAGTGAAAATAACAACTAAAAACTGTGAACGGCTTTTATCCGTTACTATCTTGCTAGTTCGGAGCGATTTAGAGCAGGAAGTGACCATATTTGGACGAGCTGGGGGAGGAGCGAGCGGTGGATCTGACTGATCTGATTGGAAACCCAACGATACTACGTCCCGCCCACCGATAGTTGTAACCTGACTGCACCACAGGCCTGTCAATCAAACAGACACGCCCCCCCCCAAAACTCGTCCTTTTGAAACTTATTTTCTAAATAATGACAAGATTATTTTCAGATGGACCGCCAGAAAACTAATAACAAGGAGCGACTTTAGCTAACAACGCCGAGATAACTGGTGGAAAAATAGGTATCGACTTTGAATTTCATGAAAGAAGTTAAATGGGAGTCTATGGATCTGGAGGCTTTTTGGAGCCGACCTCTAGTGGCAGCTTAAGGCACTTCTGCATCGGCCTCATTTTTCAGACCACTTTTATATAGAATCAATGGTTTACACCTGTTCTTTTAGCTGACCACTTGGGATCGGACCGCCCAGTGTGCACGTCAATGCCAGGAGTGAACAGCTGCCTGATAAATGCCCCTCTTTTCCGGTCTATGACGCAGCCTCCCTGTTAAAAACCTCTCTGACTGAAGTAATCATGGTCTTGATAAAGCTCCTCCAGAGCCACATTATACAACACATTATGCAACTGTATTCACTGGCCGACTCGTACTCGACATGAATACTAACGATGTGTACCGAGTTCCCCTTTTAATTAAAAAAAAAACACCGAGATCAACGAGGACGCCACAGGTAGCGCTCGAGCGCTGCCGGCTGCTTGTTACCTATGAGGGAGTTGAGGGAGGAATACGAGGACACCCGCCGCATTTTGTCGATGGTTTCAAAGGAGAGGATGTACTCGTCGTTGTCGGGGCTTCCCAGGGTGCTGCTGGCGCTGCTGCTGGTGCTCAGGTTACCCGGAGAGAAGGCTGCTGGTCCACCTGGGTGAAGGAAAGCAACGACATCGTGAGCAAAGTAAAATCGGTTTCTTTATTTCACACTTCAAACTGCTGCAAATCGTCCTGCTATCGGTTAGAAAGAGAAAAATAAAGCCGACTTGAACGTCCAATCCGGTGCGAGGCGCGTAATTGGTGTGAGCAGTGCTCGTACTCGGTGGCTTCGTGCCAACACAATAACGAGCTCGTATCTTAATTTCAGCCGTCAGGCCCAGTCACCTCCTGCTGTTACTCTCCTCATCGCCGGGTATTACTCACACGACCAAATGCCATGAATCCTGCGAACAAACCTGCACACTGAAATGTGGAAATGGAGATCGGTGGAGAAACGGAAACTCGCTCGGCTCTCTGCTTAGTGATGATGAACACGCCTGGGATATTGAAATAAGCACTGTGAATGAGACCCGATGTCGGCAGCAGGTTATGGAGCTTCACCGAGTGCCGGTGATTTAGCGCCACTCAGGTCTTCTGCATCACTCAGTCTGGCGGCAGCTGAGAGGAGGCAGCGCGGTCAGCTTTGGCTGTCTGAGTCACCGAGCAGTGACACAAACGAGAGGTCTGGAGCTCTGCGGTGACAGCCGGTCACGTAGACGTTCGAGTTAGATGACGACGGCTAACATTAACAGATTTAAGATTACTTATTATAATTATCATGCATCTTTTAAAAGGAACAAAAATGGTTTCTCGGCTACAAACTGCTATTTGAACTTTTCTTGTTTCCTCATTTGACGAAATAAACGTAAACAAAACTTTCGAATGTCGATTAAAGCATTCTGGATTAGAGCATTTTAACGCAAATCATTCTGTTCTATGGAAAACAACATAATAAATTATAAAAGCTCAGCAAGCGGGGAATGTATCTCCATCCATAGTCAGATTTAAACTGTACAGCTGTTTGAGGAGCAGGACTACGATTAAGCACCACGGACAGCTCCCAGTTTCCACTGCTCATCGTGATCAAGTTTGTTGCTGCTTTTTTCCTCTATAATTTAAATAAATATAAAGTTTTCTTTATTACAGTTTATCTCCTTTTATGAATTTTTTGGTAACTTTCAAAACAACTACAGCTAATAAGTGGCAGCATGCCAATTATCAAAGGAAGCGATTACATATAACTCTTTAGCTGCCTGTGAAAAACAAATCTTTCAATGTTTTTCTAATGCTTGTATTTTTTTACAAAAAAAAAATTACATTCTAATATTTGAGAAAATCTGCCGCAAAATCAAACATGGAAAATATGTAATCAGAACAATCACAAAACAACTCTTCGAATTCCTGGAGGGACTCATTAGTAACTGAAAAAGTCAAAGTCCCAGAAGTCAATCAATACAATTTTATTCGAGTAGATCTGTTTAGTTTAACTGCTTTAAATCCCTTTTGATGGGTGCTGCTGCTCGACCCGCTGGTGTGAAGCGCTCTCCACAGCTGAGAGTGATACTTTACAAAAAGTGGTGGGTGTGGAGAGCGATTACTTTGGGAACGGGCCAAAGTCCACCACTGAATAGACAACATATTTTTAGAAGCTGTAGTTACATGAATTCAGCAGTTGTGATAAATGTTCTTTGTGTTTATCCGTATTTTTAAGACACAGGTGGAGCATCGAAAAATGATGGGAATATCTGGATTGGAATGACTCGTCTCGGAAAACTGGTGAAGACCTCTCTAATGGTCGTAAAGCAGAGTATTAATGCTCATCTATGAGCCATTCTCAGGATGACAGAATGAAAATGTTCCATCCACAGTCCATGAGGCTGATGTGGAGGAAGAAAACCTAATGAAACGCACTTGGAATAACTTCTTTAATTCAGCTGACTAAATCTTCTTTCTTTCACTCCAACCTGCAACAAAAACTCATCTTTACTTGTACTTCGTACCCTCTTCGTTGAGGTTGAGGTTCTGCAGGCTTTTGTTCAGGTTGCGGGCAGTGGTAGCAGCTCGGATATTGGTGTAGGAGTTGACGGACCGAAGGCGAGGAATGGCCGGGCTGTCCCTCACCGGAGTCAGGTTACCAGACTCTGGATGTGAGCAGAGAAGGACATACATCAGGTCAGAGCCTTAGAAATGAGTCCCAATCAGACTGCACTCATTTCTCTACACCGCGAAACGTTTTAACATCATCGACACTTCCCTTCAACACAACGTATAAATCTGAGCCATTTACTGTTTCAATGTGACAAAGGCATGCGTTTTAAAAAAGGGTAACTGAAGGGAATTTATTGTTGTTTCTATATGCTGATGATGTTCTGTTATTTGTTAGTGTCCAGGTATGTTTAATTCCTTCCACACTGGACAAACTGGATCAATTTAGGACATTTTCTTGACATAAACTCAATCTGGACAAAAAAAGACTTAACAACAGATTTGCATTTTGGGTTGCCCAAAAAGTTTCATATTTTTGCACGTCATTGGTGCAAGAATCAGGTTCAAAACAAAAAAGTAGAATTACTCGTTCCTTGCACCTCAGAGAAGTTTGATTCCAGTTTTATATCCACTGACATTCCTTCTTGAATCTACTCTAAAACCCTTCGATTAATAAATGTAGGACAGATTCGTAACAAAAGCTTACCCTCCCTATTTCTATCTTGGGCCACATTAACCTTATTAAAGTGACTGTGGCCCCAATAAAAAAGTATTTTTTCTTCTGTCAAGGGTCGTGATGATCCCAAAACGGGTTTACAAATCACATGTGCTTAAAATCTGGACACAACAGAGAAAACCAAATCCCTTTGATGATGGCCCCCATACTGTTGGACACATACCTGCGGTGTTGGCTGGTGATGGCACCATGTAGTTCTTCTCCTCCTCTATAAACTGGAGGGCAACTGTGCAGAAGTTGCTTTCGTATTGGACCACCAGGTGACTCAGTGCTACCACCAGCTCCTGTCAAATGCATACGTAAAACAAAAGTGTTAAATTCAGTCACTGTGATTGATTAAAAAGTTTTTTTTTAGTGACAACTGTACCTCTAAAAAAAATATTTTTTTACTGTTTCTTTTGGGATCGTTGATCAGAGTGATTAAATTCAAGAACAAACATCAGGGAAGATTTTTACCACAATTCTTGCAATGTTTTTTCTCCAAGAGAACTGCTCTCTAAGATCTTCCATTGGTGGTTTCATTGTCAGCTACTTTTTTGGATTTTGTTTTCCCACTGCAGATAGTTTTGTACCCCAGTCAGTATCTTTACAAGCAATTTGCATTCTCCTGACTGTGCTGCGAGTACGGAGCTGGAGTTTTGAGGCGATTACCCTAGCTTAGCATATATATTTCCCCCCCAAAAAAGGCACCTGGCAACATTTCTAAAGCTGAGAGATGATGTGGTTGTATCTTGTTTGATTGTTCCATACACATACAGAAGACTTAAAATGACAAGTCACAGTTTTACAGATGGTTATAACAAAGGCTGGGTGCATTGACTTCCTGCCTCTGGTTTTTGGGCTCGGGTAATTGCCTCGTGAGATGCACAAAATTGGAATAAAGACTCCTTTAAACTTGGACTTTACGGGCGGCAGCCCATGTGTTTGTTTATCTGGATAATAAACTTGTCATTACCCAATATAGAGCGAATAATCTCGATTGCGCGAACATACCAGCGGCCTTCCCAGATATGGAGGGCAGAAGTCCTTAAAGCTCTTCAAGGTAAGCTCCATCCTTTCCATTGTTTCTACTTGCCATTTATTTGTTAGTCTTAGAATCACGCACACGTAACAGTATGATCAAGTGTGTGCATTTTGGGCGTTGGTGTGTTGCAGTGACCTTGCGGACCACGGGGCTGCCGTCGTTGATGAGCTGGGCCAGCATCATGGCCACGTTGTGATCGATGGTGGTGGAGTGGTCCGTCCTCTCCGCAGAGTTCCCCACGAAGGTTCCCAGAGCGAAGACGGCCGCACACCTCACCTGCGGCAACACGAACACGACAGGAGTTTTAATAAAGCTGCTCAAACACGAGGTTAACAGCTTTCCGGTCACTGATGCACGACACCGACCGCACTTCTTTCTGGAAGTCAGGTCGGTGATTGGGCCCCTTCGCCCGGAAACCCAAATAGTCTCTCAGCACACTTGTACAAAGATGTTTGAATGAGTTGAGAGACCAAAGGATGAAAGTTTTCGGTAATTACGGTTCAGTTTCCTCTCCTCTGCATCAGTATGAGACGCAGAGATGATCAGTGCTGCGCGCTTCGCCGAGCCGCTCTCTCACTACAACTCATTACTTCCAACACCTGCTTCATTGCCTGTTTAATCTAAAGCTGCCATCACCCAGAAGGGATCTTCCATCAGTGACTGGTTTCACAAACAGAACCAGACCTCAGCCCCAGAATGAATATTTGGTGGAACTGTTTGTTGTGGCAACAGAGAAGATTTGTTTTTCTTGTCGGGATTCAGGATGATTCATCACAGCAGCTTTTAGTAAAGCACACAGATGTTACTTTGATAAGAGTTTGATCAGCTCCGATTAAAATGTTCTACTGAAACATTTCAGATCAACACTTGCTGAAACCTGGAATTAAATAAGTCATGAAGGCAAATCAAAACACAAGAATTTCCCTTTATGAACTGGAATAAAACTCTGAATACCACCAACAATCAAATATAAACAATGTGCGTACTTTGTGTATCTGTTATACTTTGTTCTATCCTTTCACACTTTTGCTTAAACTCTAAACCAAACCTTCAAAACTACAATTACCGCCTAGCGGCTGTTTGCCTCCGTTAACCATTCAGGTTGTAGTTTACATGTATATCTGTCCAAACCAAACAAATATTAAACTTACAGTGACCTTGACCTTTTACGAAAATCGAAACAGTTCATTGCTGATCCAAAAGTGAACATTTGTGACAAATTTAAAGAAATTCCTTCAAGGCGTTTCTGAAAAATTGCGTTCACAGGCACGGGTTAATGTGAAGTGACGGTGACCTTTAAACACCAAAATCAGGTCATCGTTGGTACTAAGTGAATGGTTTTGCCAAATTTGAACAAATTCCCAAAAAGGCGTTCTTGATATATGTTGCTCACAAGTGCGGGACGGACAGATGAGGGGAAACGTGAGGTCACAGTGACTTTGACCTTTGACCACCAAACTCTAATCAGTGCATTCGCAAACTTTAAAATAAGGAATGGAAATTAAATGAACAACACACACACACACACACACATAGATGCGTCTGCAGAACTCAGTTTCAACCCTGCAGTCGAAGCAGCTGCCTGTCCGAGAGAAGGAGGAAGGAGGTCCTGCTGGAAACAGATGTTTCACGTGTGTGTGCATGTGTGTGTGAGTGGGGGGCATCGAGGTCCTGGGTGAACTGGAGGGAAACCTCTGCCTCGCCGTGCCTTCGGTGCACTCACAACCCCATCAGCTGTCCTCTGTCCACATGGTGGGTCCACAGTGTTTAGAGCCTCTGTGTGTGTGTGTGTGTGTGTGTGTGTGTGTGTGTGTGTGTGTGTGTGTGTGTGTGTACACTATATAAACAGGTAGGCTGCAGAGGGCTGAAGATGGTGATTCGACTCTGACTGATCAGAAGTTAGTCCCGTGTTCTTAATGAAAGGATAAAACAGGACTGGAAAATATTTTTTTAAGTGGGACACGAGCACAGTAACATTCACACTAATAGTCTAAAGAAAAACATTTTCTACAGAAATAAATTTGAAAAGCAGGATTTAATCATTCACAAAGGGAGATCAGAACTTCTTTAAGGTGTGCCGTTAACGCCTCACCTCGGGGATAGGGTCCGACAGCAGCGTGTACAGCTTCTCGTGCGCGCTGTCTCGGACTCCGCACCAGCGCGCCGGGTCGAAGTTCTGCCAGATGCGACCCAGGCAGATGGCCACCCACTGGCGGAGCAGAGGGTGGGGGTCGGACAGCTGCTCCAGGCAGTTGGCGATCAGGTTGCCCTGCAGACAGGCCTCCTGGCGGGGAGAGGAGAGGGATGTTCAGTCGGTCCGGCGGCCGCATGGGAGAAATGAAATCGGCAAGAACTGCGCGCTACAAAGCGAATCTTCATTTTGTTTTAGACACGTGGACTCGAGGCCGCGGTCGTTAACTCTGACCTCGCAGTTTAACTCTAATAAGACACGAGCGCGATCCTGCCGAGCGGCGGCAGCGGGCTCATTATCCTGGTAATCACCACTCACCTGTAACCTCGCGCTGCGATGGACAAAGAGATCGTCGAACTCGGCAGCAGCACGACTTGCTGCTTTCAACAGGCCTCACCTAATATTTCCTCTGAACAAAAAGCTAATTGGTCCATGAAGGTCGGAGGCAGTCTGAAGTACGACAAGAGGCTGGTGGTTTTATTCAAAATCCTTTTAAAATGTTCAATTAACTTGTTTCTTTCCTTCTTCTTTTTTAGCAGAGAAATAACAGGTGCCTGTCTTATTTCCTGTTTTTGGCTGCATTTGTGTTTCTTCTTTTCAGACTTTGAAGGATCTTCAGCTTCGTTAAGAGTGAGACAGAAAGTGTGTTGTTAAAAATTTTAAAAGTTGAATACAGTCTAATAAATGCCAGTGAGGATTACTTCTAAAATAATGTCTCACATGGTCAAGTCAACATAAAGAGGCCGATTTATTAAGTATATATGTATGCAATCTATCTTTTTATAAAGATTTGTGTCAGTTCGAAGGTACATTTTCCACCTTCGCACCGTTGAAAAGCAAATATAGTCTCCCAACCCTGCCAATACAATGGTAGAGGACACACTGCTTACTCATGAAGCCTCGAGTATGCCGGTGGTTTGGAGCAGGAAGTGACCATATTTGGACGAGCTGGGGGAGGAGCGAGCGGTGGATCTGACCAATCTGATTAGAAACCTGACGACACTACGTCCCGCCCACAGATAGCTGTAACCTGACTGCACCACAGGCCTGTCAATCAAACAGACACGCCCCCAAAAACAAGGCTTTTTAAGCTTATTTTCTAATTAATGACGGGATTATTTTCAGATCAACCGCCAGAAAATGGACAGAAAGACAGACTTTAGCTGACAACACCGAGATAACTCGAGGAAAAAATGTATTGACTTTTATGAGAGAAGTTGAATGGGAGTCTATGGAGCCGACCTCTAGTGGCACCCGGTGGTATCGCAGTTTAAGGCACTTCCGTATCGGCCTAAATTTTCAGACCCGGAAGCTACGGACACTTTTATATACAGTCTGTGTTTCAGCATGATTCGTTGTATAGTGGATGTAAATTAGGACATTTACCTGTACGGGTTATTGAAAATATTAGTAAATGTGTTATTGACGGTCTGGTGTGTCACTGATCAGCCCCGGAAGTTCCTCGAAGAAAATAAAAGCTTTTACCACCACACGCCCACATGAACCACAGCTAATGTGCAGAGCTGACGTTCCTCCTTTTGTCGTCTACAAATTGAGGCGTCAGAAGAAGAAACCTTTTGTCAGCAGCGACAGTGAGCCCCCCCACTTCCTCCCCATCGCCCCCCCCCATCTCCCCCCCACGTGTGTCACATCTCTCCTGAATCGTTCCCTCGGCTCCGATCGAAGCCTCAACCCGGAGAGCCGGAGCGTTCAGACGTCCGCGCTCTGCGACGCGTTTCGCGACGGCGACGCCGCGATAATGAGCGCTGTTGTCGAAAGTAAGAGGGATGAATAATGGAGCCGCGCAGCAAGCAGAGAGTCTCTCGGTAATGCCGGAGCGTCATCTATTATTTACGCAGACCTGTGAGAGAGGTAGCAGCATTAAGTACACAGGGATACGGAAGAAGAATGGCTGCTTGTGAGCGCCACAGAACATATAGCTCCTCTGATTTGTCACATTTATATACTGTAATGTCGAGAGAAGGAGCGGTACTACCAGTGAATTTTTTTTTTTTAATATATATATATATATATATATATATATATGAAAAAAAAAATCACAGGAGAAATGAACAAGACAAATAACAAGAGAGAAAAATAACCGCAGAGAAGGAGGAGAAGTGGAATATTTCTCCACAAAATGACGAGCTACATCATCGCGCCCTCCGAACGTTTGACGAGCGCCAGACACAAAGGGCCTTCGGGGATTTGAACACCGAAGGCCAGCGGCGGGCTGACGTGACACTTGCGGTGATGAAGTGTCACCGAGGAGGTGGCCCGGACGGAAACGGAGATTGCAGAGGTGACTGTCGGTGGCAAAACTGTCACAAAAAAACAATATCTCCAGGAAATACACAAAGGGAGGGGGGAAGGAGGGATGTCGGAAAGTGACGGCCGAGTTCTGGCGAGGGAGGTACACGAATAATTTGGTACGTTCCCCACCCTGTTTGCGCTTCGACAAAGTAGCCGGACAGATGCGCGTAAATACTATATTGAAACACCCTCGTACCTGTCCTGTGTTGTAGCTGTTGACGATAACGGCCAAGATGAAGACGGCCATGGTCCGATGCTCGGCCTGAAACAGAGAGAGCAACTCTGGGATCTGACGTCGGGTCGATACGTCCACTCTAAAGCTGTTTTCTTCAACCCCTTTCAATTGAGGTATCATAACAGTAATAACAGGCACATTTAATCCTTTGAACCTCAGGCTTCACTTTTAAGCTCATATCTTGGTCATTGCTAGGGATAACTATTCACGTTATATCTTGGTTTTTTTTTTCAGGACAGTGTAGGCTATCCATATCTTTCATCATTTAATTTGATAATGCTGTTTTTTATAATAGCCTTCATATCAAGGACAAAAAAAAAAGTGCCTTATGAAATTGTTATGTTTTTGCATACTCATATCCCGTATACGGTCTTTTCCATCAGCAAGCAAATGCTGCCGTATATGATATTTCTGAAATATTCTAATTTAAAAAATATATTTGCATGGTCGACGTTTAACCTTCATTTGATGAAGTGATAAACTGTGTTCCCACATAATGCTTTTCAGAAGTGTTCCTGAGCCCAAGCACTGACTTCCACTAGTCTGTTTTTAATGCAGTGTCGCCTGAGGGTCATCCAATATTGTTTTTCAAACTTGCCCCTTGAGTTTAGAGATTTCTCCAGATTCTCTGAAAGCTCAAGTCACGCAGGATATGTGTTACATCTATCTTACATACATACTTGCTGTATAATTCAACCAAGAAGAAGGGGTGGCAAATCGGGTTCTCAGGGTTCAACAGACTCCTCTAGGTGATGATGGAGGACACTTACTGGCATGTAGTTGTCGGCCAACACAGACAGGAAGTATTTGTGCCCGTTGTCTTTCACCAGGTCGGCTTGACACGACTGCAGAGACAGAGAGGAGGAAGAGGAGCAGCACTCTTCAGTCATGTCATTTCTCTCACAGCGGACCTTTTAAAATATGAATGAGCACTGATACAAAGTGTTTATAATAAAAGAGTTATTTGACCAAATATAAACAGATATTTATGTGTTATTTTTCGTTCTCCTACGGGGGTTTTATTCATGTTTTAAAGTCTGTCATATGAAACAACTTCAACGGAGCGGTTCAGATCAAAGCCTGTGTGGGAGGATGCAACGATTCAGCAAAATGAGCTGATACAGGCTGTGAACTGTTGCACAGGTACAATTAAAACCAATTTGAGATTCAAACTCCAATCAAGCCCCGAGGTTCAGATCGGACCAAAGATTGACGACGAGGTGATTTCAAACTTGAGACTACTCTCAGCTGTCCGGTCGGCAGCATCCTGAGAGCTGCCAGTTTACTGCAAAGCAATCAGATGCGATGCTGCACCATCTCCACGGCAACGACTCTACTGCGAGTTTTCAGGTTTGATCACAGCTGGATATAATTCGTAGCATCTTAAAACATGAACGATGACAGTAACGGTGAGTTACTGCAACAGTTGCATTGATGAAACTGCAGGGGAAAAAAATATGAAAGGGTAAAAAAGTTTTAGCCACAGATGGATGCTCTAATGGGATAACCAGGGGATTTATGCAAATTTATGCTGAGCCGAGCCTCAGGTGACACCATCCGCTGGAGACGGGTCGGTTCACACTGCCGCAACTATTCCTGCAGCATTCATAAACAGTTTTTTTTTTTGGTCACCGTTAATCTTTGGTCTGAACTGGGCTTAAAGAATCAAAATGTGAAAATGAATTTATCAAAATTAACCTTCTTCAATGAAACCCTGCAGAGACGGACACACGCTGCTGTTTTAGACATTCAGAATTTTAAAAAGACAAAATGACTGTTAAAAAACCTGACTCAGAAGCACGTTAGCTGGTAGTTAGATCAGTCATCAGAGGCAGCAGGCAACAATTCAAACACCAGATTTTGCGATAAGGGTGTAGAGAGGAGACCCCGTGACTTACACTGTCCACGGCCAGGATTTTAGCCCAAATGAAAACCAGCAGCGGCCGAAGCTCTCGGGCCGAACTCTGGAGCAGCTTCAACACGTAGGGGAAGATCCCCACCGACAGGGCCTGGAAACACACACACACACACACACACACACACACACACACACACACACACACACACACACACACACACACACACACACACACACACACACACACACACACACACACACACACACAAACACAAACACACTTGGTGTTTACAAAGCCGCGGTGAGATTACATTTATTTGCCGGGCTTTGCTGCTTGAACGTGACTGCGATCTGTGAAGAACGGGGACAAACCTGTGGTTCAAAATGTAAACGGGAACAACAGAATATGATTCGTTACTGAGGACACAACGTGACTCTGGACTTCATTTCAACGGTCCCCTTTTAGAGAATATAGTAATCCTACTTATTTCGACTCTCAGTGACAATGTAAGACTGTGATTATGTTCAAATGGATCAACGATACGACGTCATCAGAACAGAATTAACTTTTAAGAGCTGTTTTTAAGACAGTTTTGATGAAATTGGAGAGCTGACGTTGACAACATCTAAACACTATAGGAATATTTTCACTTTATTGAAATAGTTTCAATAGTGACTCAAAAATGTTCCGGACTTTCGAGTCCCGGCTGCACACACGCTGTGCTGCTGCACCGAAGATATTCTGCACCGAAGATATTCTATTCTAAAGTTGAAGATTCGTCTCTGTTTGAACGCACCAGACTGACGGCCCACGGTCCCAGATCCAGAAACCGTCCGAGCAGGTCCAGAGCACGCAGCCGGTGCACCTGACTCAGGAGGACCTGAAAGAGAGCAGAGGTCAAAGGTCAATTGTGCTGCCTCTGAACTGAGAGGAAGCCCGAGATTAAAGGAGGAGGAGGAGGAGGATGAAGAGGAGGAGGAAGGACAGCGGGAGAAATGGCAGAGAGGTTGGGGAGGTGGAGTGAAACAGGTGGCTCTCCCACCACTACTGCTGTCTGTGTGTGTGTGTGTGTGTGTGTGTGTGTGTGTGTGTGTGTGTGTGTGTGTGTGTGTGTGTGTGTGTGTGTGTGTGTGTGTGTGTGGGCGGGTCCTCTTGGCTGCCATTTCACTTTGTATCGCAGAGACGTCAGTGTAGGACAGCACCCGAGTGAGTGTGTGTGTGTGTGTGTGTGTGTGTGTGTGTGTGTGTGTGTGTGTGTGTGTGTGTGTGTGTGTGTGAGAGAGTGTGTGTGTGTGTTGGTTCTCTTGTATTTGTAGATGCAGCAGTGAAGCCAAACACGATCACAATGTTGCAGTCTCAAAATATTTTAAGGACGTACACGTATGTGCTAAAAATGTATGTGTGTGTGTGTGTGTGTGTGTTGCATTAAACACAGTGCAGCACGGAGCCTGTGTGACGGCCGGACACCAGACCACCTCCATGTGACTGTCCCACAGTGTGTGTGGGAGCGAGCATATGGAGGAACCCAGGTTCATACAAAAAACAAACACAAACACACAAACACACAAACACACACACACACACACACACACACACACACACACACACACACACACACACACACACACACACACACACACACACACACACACACACACACACACACACACAAAGAAAGACATCTCCACCAACACATAATTTATTATTAGTGACAGGATGCTGGGGGAAGACCGGTCCAGGGCCGCCTGCAGCTCCGAGGAGAAGACGCTGTGTGTGTGTGTGTGTGTGTGTGTGTGTGTGTGTGTGTGTGTGTGTGTGTGTGTGTGTGTGTGTGTGTTTGTGTGCGTGCGATGTAGGTGTTTGCCTTGCAGAAATAAGAAAAGCCACAGGGGCAGGAAGACAATCTAAACTCCTCCTTTGCTCCCAGCTTCAAGAAATAAAACTTCACCATCAGCTCATGATGTTGTGCGAGTTTTTATTTTCTGGTTTATGTTGTTTAGTTATATTGTTTTTATTTTCTGAAAATTATTGTGTATTTATTTTGTTTGGGAATTTTTTTTTCTCCCTTGAATAGATTGTGTTTTTTTTTTTTTTACATTTTGCCTTCATGTAAATAGTTTCCTGTCTATGTTTGCACATTTTTGGATAATGTTGCCTATTTTTGATAATTAATCATCACCAGCTGATGACACAGATGTCGGTGAATATTTTCCACACAGTCACACGTTTTACGCACCTGACTAATATAACACATTAACACACATTGTGTCATCACAGAGATAAAAAAAAAACAAATGTGTGTTTCACCTCGACTCGAGGGCGCTGAGTCAGCACTTCCCATCACCCCTCTGTGTGCACGCGCCTCGATCACTTTGGTGACGTCTCAATAAATATGCGATACGATATGTAATCCCTTTACAGAATCTGTTAATCCTTCCTGGATGAGACGGCTGTTGTCAAGACAACGCAGCACCGTGTCTCTGTTTAGCATTTAGCATTATTGATGGATTACTGTGTGTTGCCCGTCTCCTGTAGCTCTTTGTCAAAACGCAGCCAGATTATATTTTTCTCCAAGAATCCGCCAGACCTTTTAAATCGTGTGCTTAAAAAGGGAATGAAACCCGTTTATGTGGCCGTCCGCTACATCAGAGAGCATCGCAGAGGTAGCTGTGAGATTACTTTGGCCTCGTGTTGGAGAGCTGCATAATGTTACGCAATCTTAAAGGCGGCTGCTGCTTCTCTTTTGTGTGCAAATCAACTGCAAACACACACACACACACACACACACACACACACACACACACACACACACACACACACACACACACACACACACACACACACACACACACACACACACACACACACACACACACACACACACACACACACACACACACACACACAGGCCACTCTGCCTTTTCCTCGGCTTTTAACGGCTCCCGACAGAACTGCTGGATGGACGTGCTGCTGCTCGCCTCGCGCTGAGTCAGCAGGAAATTACCATTCAACACGGACAGCTCGGCGCACAGCTACTAACGCTGTGATATAATACAAGAGCACAAGCGCACAACCCCGCGGGGTGATGCTCGGGGGAGGAGAGCGCTGCATCCGACCGCTGTTACTCAACAAGGAGACGCCCGCTGCGAGACTTTCACCCCAATTGAAAAGCATCCCAAACAGACGACGCTCCCGTCGCAGGTTCTTGTAATGGAGGAAATGTGGTCCCGTAAAACGCAGAGCTCATTTGGCAGGAAGAAACCGCCGCACCTCCCACTTTCCCCAGTGACCTGAGGGACAGATCGTAACAAATAAAGATAAATAAAGGCGGGGAGGAAGAGGAGAGCGCTGAGAGGTGATGCTGCACAAAGTGCTGCTCTGATGGTAATACGCGATGCTAATGGTGGACTCCTGGCAGGTGATGTGTGTGTTTAATCAAGATGCTCTCGCGGCACTATGGGACATGTAACTTTGATGGCTTCATCTGCATGTGTTGAAGTGACAGACGCTCTGCCGTCAGCTTCAATCTGCAGGATATCCAGACGCTGTTATTCACAGCTTCCGATTCGGTACTTCAGGGAAAAGTTAAGGGGAAAAACTTACTTATAGCTTTAAACCAACTCTTAATGTTGTTAAAGCGTCTTACAAACTTAAGATGGAGCCTGAATGCATTTTGTGTTTTAGAAAACCTTTATTCTATTTGTAAAAATTTAAAAAACACACACACCTCTGGACCACATTTCTCCTCCCAATCGAAGGGAATTTTATAGTAGAACGATTTTATTTGACACTTTTCGAACGATTGTGACCACACAAGGTCGAGTGCACTGCAGTGGACATTTAGAGAACATCTGCGTGGTTGTAGATACAGAAAAATAACCCGGACTTCCTCCTAAACTGCACATGTCTCTGTGTACACCGCGACAAGTAAAATCTCACGGCTTGTGTCGTGTTATTTACAATTTATGAGCATAACAGTAGAGTTGACTACGGAGCACATAACATACTGTGTAATAACTTTATTTCATTTTAAAAGCTCCTAATTATTCATAGAGACAACCAGGAATATTAATGCCACTGATTTAATCCAGTGTTTTCTTTTTACAGGTAGATGTAGACGGACAATGTTATGCGTGTGTGTGTGTGTGTGTGTGTGTGTGTGTGTGTGTGTGTGTGTGTGTGTGCGTACCTGCAGTACGATGGGGAGCTGCTCCGGAGGGTTTCTGTTCTCCACGCCCATCGTCAGCCACACCTGGAACGCCGTCAGCTGCTCGGCGAAGAATGGACTGTGCTGTGGACACAAAAACAAACAAACATCGAACATTCATCAGCATTTGTAAAGAATTTATGGTGCTCACTCATTTTTCACCACCTCGCTTTGTCTCACACACACACACACACACACACACACACACACACACACACACACACACACACACACACACACACACACACACACACACACACACACACACACGCACACACACACTCCTAACGAGCCCGTCTGCACTGACTGGCCCATCATTTCATAACAGCCCTGACATAATGAGCTGATAAGTGACACTGCACTGCAGTAACAACATAAATCCTGATCTATCATGATCCCCCCCCCTCCCTCTCCCCCTCTCGGTTCCCGTGGCAGCCGGCCTGATTGATCGGTTGCTGGCCGCGGAGGTTTTGATCACGCAGAGTGTTGAAATTGCAGCGGGAGTTACGGCGGTGTTGTGTGGACTGTTGATCGATGCAGCGCGGGAGGGGGGAGGGGAATCAGCGCTGCGCTGCTGGATGGATGAATTAATCTATGAATAATGAAAGCTTAATAACCCCATAAAAACACTCAAGAGTCAGTGGTATGTGACACGTGGTGCATGCTGGGAAGAGGCCTGAGGAACACCCTTGATAATTAAATTAAAGGCACGTGTGCGCGAATATTTTTAAAAACCTGCATTTTACATCTAAAATAGGAGGATAAAAACATAGTATTGTTCTAAATTACATTGTCCACACAAGTTAGCAAATGCTCAGCTGTTAAAATGAGCTCCACCTCAACAATAAAATGATAAAATAAAAGCGCATTTGGCTGCTAATACTTACACAAGTGATGAATTCAGGGCTTTTACTTCTGTTACATTTTTTTTTTATTGTAGATTGTGGATCTCGCTCCTTTTTCAGCACTTGACTGTGACACGCTAAATATTTTGAACAGTGTTTTTTACGTTTGTTGCCCAAAGGTACTTTATGTGTTTAACACGCCGAAGGACAAATATGTAAATTGGTGAAAATTCATGTTTATTTGCTATCTTCTACATGTAATGGTTAAAAATGGCAAAAGGAACCTAATTGTTGCTCGGCTAGTGTCTCTTCCTGCTGATACACAGATTCACGAGGAAGTTTCTGGAGGTAAAAACCCCTCAGGGGCCGACTCAGAAAACACACAGAGGGTAGATCGTTCTTGAGCCAACAACGACTCCGGTTTTCAACCTTTGAAAGCTAAAAAAAAAAGAAAAAAAAAGAAGAAAAGAAAACACTGAAAAAACAAAAAACAAAACGGTGGATCAGCTAAAGAAAACTTACTAATAAATCACAGATGTGGACTCTGCTGCTGCCAGTTTACACTGAATCCAAATGAAGAAAAAAGGGTTCAATCACAATCATGAATAAAAACATTATGTTTTAAATTTTAAAATTTAATCATTTTCAGCTGTTGCAGTGAGAAAAAACCCCTCATCGAACAAACAACAGCTTTGTTTTCCTTTTTTTCAGTGAATTTTCAGAAAGATGAATGTTTTAAATTTCTTGCAGTGTCACTACAAGAAGCGACTGGCTGCTTGAGGGGGGGCGGGAGGGTCATGCAAAATAACGAAAAAAAGAAAAGAAAATTAAAATGAAAGTTTTACATATATTTAGAAAAATAAAGATGAATTAAAGCATGGAGGTCCCGATGTGTGTTTATTTTTTTCTGACGCATGTGTTGTCTTGTTATCTCCTAATTGTTCCACAGAAATCCAACATTTGCTCTATTTATATCCACACCGAAATAAAAAAAAAAAATACATGGGTGGTGGGTTTTAAGGAGTGCAGAAGAGGATTAATCATCAAGAGCAGATACGTACATAAATAAATCTATCACACACCATTTTTTTTTTTTGGTTTGTTTGTTTTCTTATGCAGTCCTGAGGTTCAGCGGTGACAAAGTCCAAGAAAAGGAAGTAACCAGCTGAAGCACACGAGAGAGGAGCGAGACAGAGCGGGAAGACCTTCGTTAGTACTCCTCAGAGGCCCAATTACGGTGCCGGTAAGTGTTTTCGGCCCGAGTGCAGGAGAAATTAGAGGAGGAGCGAGGGTGGAAAACTGCCCACGGGGGAGCGATGGAGGAGATGCCCACCTCTGAAGGTGAGGTGAGGCGGAGAGAAAAAGGCACCAGATAAAAGCACCAACACGGATAAAGCTGCTCTGCTTTCAGCCCTTTCTCCCTGCTTCTTGCCGTTTTTGCTGACTAGTTTGCATCACAGAGTCGCTGCTCTGTCCAGAATCACACGCACGAGACAAGACGAGTCTCGTTGACCCACGCGCGACGAGTCGTCAGCAGCCGATCGGCCATCGCGGCCTCCAGCCGTCTCAGTAAACATCACAAATAACCACAGCAGCGGCTCAAAGTGCAGGGCCAGTGCTTTCTCAAACTACTTTCTTATTTGACACTCACACTTGAGTTATTATACCTGACATTTTACACTGTTATCCACTGGGAGTGTGTGTGTGTGTGTGTGTGTGTGTGTGTGTGTGTGTGTGTGTGTGTGTGTGTGTGTGTGTGTGTGTGTGTGTGTGTGTGTGTGTGTGTGTGTGTGTGTGTCTTTGGGAGATTAATAGAGATGCTGAAGATGCTGGTGGCGGCGGCGGGCTGGCAGTGCAAACAGGAGCCGTTTGGTGTTTACAGGCGTCCGCGGTGGACAGAGACGAGATAAAAAAGGCATCCATCAAAGCCGGGCGTCCCCGAACCGCTCGACTTCACACGATTACTTCGCAAAACAAAACAAAAAACAGTCGCATCTTTTCTACCTATCGAGAGACGGTTCCGCACACTTACTCTGAAGGCGGTGCCCTCCTCGATGATGGTGGGCAGCTGAGAGAGGCAGATGTCCACGGCCAGGTCCCACGCCTGCCTGTAGAGAGGACAAACAAACACAAACAACATTAGAATTGCATCCAATGTTATGAGGAAGATCCCTAAAACCACGAGCTATAGCCCGACTAACACAGAAAGCCATATTTCAGAATAATATCTATATATATGATTGGCTTTTTAATTATTGATGCATTTATCACTTTATGAACCTGAGGTTATTTGTCAGGGTAATTTCCCAATCTTCACTTTTAAGCTCACATCTTGGTCATTATAGCGGCTAACTGTTCACGCTACATCTTATTTTTTTTCAGGACAGACTAGGCTATCAAAATCTTTCATCATTTGATTTGATAATACTTAGAGGTTTATTTTTTTATTAGCTTTTATATCAAGGAAGAAAAAAAAGTTTCTTATTCAACTTTTATGTTTACGCATGTATCTTGTATCCCGTATACGTACTTTGCAACCAGTAAACAAATGACGCTGTCGTATATGATATTTCTGAAATAGTTCAGGTCAAAAATATATTTGCATGGTAGAGTTTTAACCTGCATTTGTGGATGCCTTCACAGACGATAGTTTTTCGGAAGTGTTCCTGAGCCCATGCGGTGATTTCCACTACAGAATTGTGTCTATTTTTAACGCAGTGCCGCCTGACGACCCGAAGATCACGGCCATCCAATATTGGTTTTCGGCCTTGATTTCTCCAGATTCCTTACTAAGGGGAAACTGGAGAAAGGAGATCTGGAGTAATTTGCACCCAGTGGGTTGTAAGGGTTAAAACTGTAACTACTTCACAACTTCAGTAATTTCCAGTACTATTTTGTATTCATATTCTGAATCTGCAAAGTAGCTATGCTGATATTTGGGAGTATATATAAAAAAAAAAAAAAAAAAAACAGCAACTGCATAATTATTAAAACAGTTTTAGATAAACACATTTTCACATAAACAAACATTTTGATACGGATTCCCAAGGGTTATAAATTCTTAATAAGTCGTGATAATTTTTGTATATTTTCTTTTTCATACTTGTTCACTATGTAAATTACCTCATTCACAAATCGCTTCTTCTACCATTTCTTTATATCCGACAACATGCATGAAGGTCGGTTCGTCTGTAAAACGATGGTATCGGCTGGTATGTCACTTCGGTCTGGTTCTGCTTCACACATTTATTTGCATTCAAACCGGTTTCTCATTTTGTAGCCCCGAGCAACAGAAACAAACGCGGGTCATTATGTGGTCCCTGCCCCCCCCCCCCCATCACTTTCGCTCATTTTCCTCAGCTCACGTCCTTTTCACTCTTCTTCTCCGAGCACATGCTCCTCTTTTAAATTCCCTGCCAGAGGTCCTGGGGAGGGCAGCAAGGAGACTTTAATCCCTTTCTAAACACCAGCTCCTCTCTCATGGTCATCATTTCTAATTCATGGGGTTATGTAACTCGCATCAAACCTCATCACAGCTTCTCCATTCTCTCTCTTTCTGCCCGTCTCTCTTCTCTTCCGCTCTCCGGCTCCTTTTTCTTGCAGAGACTTGAACTCTCTCAGTTAGCGTGAGTTAGGTGTTGAGTCATGTTCCCAGTCAACGCATGTAATGTGATGCTGAATGAGTGACGGCGAGTTCACTCTGTCTGAGGCGCTCTCTCTGCTGCTTAAATGGCTTTTCCCATTAGCTGGGAGTGATATAATAGAGTTGCACTCCTGGCTGACAGCGCTGTAGATATAATGGACCCATTGATTCATGTGCAACATGGAACCACATAAGAAGATATGCGGCTCGAAAGCATCGCTGTCTATTCCTGCGTTCATGCAAAATTCAGGCTGCGGAGAATTCATAAATTCAGCTGCTTCTCTGAGAGACAAACATTTAACGTTCCGGAAAAAATATCAACAGCGCAAAGCAGGTCCTCAGAGAGAGAAATTAGACCTCATTAACCTCACACAATTGTAACCAAAAATTCGGCAAAGACTTTTTGCCATTAGCAAACAAATGATGCTGCGGTTTGTCATATTTCGGAAACATTTTAGGTCAAAAACATATTTGCATGGTAGCGTTTTCACCTGTGTTTGTGGATGCAGGGACGAACTGTCTTCACAGACGATGATTTTTAGAAGTGTTCCTGAGCCCATTCACGGATTTCCACTACAGATTTGTGTCTGTTTTTAATGCGCTGCTGCCTGAGGGCCCGAAGATCACCACCATCCCAAAATGTTTTTTGGTCTAGTCCCTTGCCTTCAGAGATTTCTCCAGATTCTCTGAATCTTTCGATGATATTATGAACCGTAAATGATGAAATCCACAAATTCTTTGCAATTTTACATTGAGGAACATTATTCTTAGATTGTTTCACTTTTTTCTGACACAGTCTTTCACAGAGTGGTGAACATCTGCCCATCTTCACTGCTGAGAGACTCTGCCTCTCTGAAATGTTCTTTTTGTACTTAGTTATGTTACTGATCTGTTGCCAGGTAACCTAATTAGTTGTGAGATGTTCCACAAGGTGTTTTTTTTGCGTTACACAACTTTTCCAGTCTTTTGTTGACCCTTTTGCGACATGTTGCTGGCATTAAATTCAAAATGAGCATATATTTTTCATTTAGAGCAATAACATTGTTGTCTTTGGTCTATTTTCAGTTAAATATGGGTTTATGTGATTTGCAAATCATTGCATTCTGTTTTTATTTACATTTCACACAGCAACCCAACTTTTTCAGGAAATGGGGTTGTACAAACAGAATTCAAAAGACCAACAACTGAATCAAGATAAAAAAAATAAAATTAAAAAAAGAGAGAGAGAGATCTCGTAGTTTTCTTAACTTCACGGGCTGAGGTTGGAATCGGAGGAGAAACGCTGCCAACAAATATCCGTCCTCGCTGGTGTTTATGTAACCTAACGGCGTGGAAACAAGCCGACAGAGCAGTGTGATCTGCTGCCGAACTGTTTCAGGATGACGGCGCTCAGTTGGATGAAGCCTGTGAAAACGAATGAGTAACTCATCACCAAAACCTGTGTGTGTGTGTGTGTGTGTGTGTGTGTGTGTGTGTGTGTGTGTGTGTGTGTGTGTGTGTGTGTGTGTGTGTGTGTGTGTGTGTGTGTGTGTGTGTGTGTGTGCGTGTGTGTGTGTTTGAGATAAAGGGATGGCTGACAACAGAGCAGCGGAGGGGACCAGTTGGCGGCTGACTAAGCTCTTTTTTTTTTTCCTCCCGCTGCCTGCAGAGAGTGGTGCAGCGTCGCGCACTCACGAGCCGCGCACACATCGAGCCGACGCACACCCACGCACCCTCCCACACCGAGACGGCCCACGGGGGAGTAATCAGCCTTGGGTTTATCTCGCTCTCCGCTGTTCTGCAACATTTGAATAACAATTGCTGTTTGTGTTCGGGGCAGCGACATCGATCAACGAGCACCCAAATTGCTTAATTCCCCTCCTCCTGCTCCTCCTCCTCCTCCTCCACCTCCACCTCCCCTTCACCTACATCTCCATCTCCATCTCCGCCGATCCAAACTTTTATTTTTCTACTTTCCTTTTATCTCTTCCATCTTTAGCGCCGTCTCCCTTTCGGTGTTTCCCGCACTCTTTAAAGCACCTCTCTCCTGCTTTAATACTGCATGTTGCCGCGGCGAAAACAAAGTGCAACTCCCGATTTCTTGGGCGGTAAACAATGCGACGGAGCCGCGATGTGAAAAAAATAAAATAAAATAAGGCGAGCGAGGACGGAGAGACTGCTGCCTGCTCGCTGGAGGAGTGCGGCGATGTATTTCTTTACAATAAGTGATGCCAGCCTGTTACACAACAAGTCTCTCCTCGAGGCAAAAAGAGAGTGAGAGTTTTTTTTGTGGGTTTTTTTTTTCTTTCCCAGCACAAGCCAGATAATGAGTGGGAGAGATGGAGGGAGGCATTTATAGACGATCAAGAACGAACAATAGATAGTGGGAGAAGTGTTTGTGCAGCTAAAGGGAGATAGATGATGGGATAATGTCTCTTGCACAGCGTGTAAAAAGTCGATGGACAAATGGGAGGCTTGCTCAGAATACACGGAGGACAACATGGTGGGGATTGTCAAAGACTGCGGGAACTTACAGCTTACTGTAAATCTCTCGCTGTGGGAAAAAAAAAAAGAGAGGAAAACTCCTAACCTCTTAGATTTATGGTGTTAAATCATTTTAAAAAAACAACTCTTTTTTTTGGTTGCCCGTCTTTTTCATTTTTTTAAATATTTTAAGCGACTGCTTTTAACCTGAATCTGCCGCGTCTCCTCCGACAAAGTCTTTTATTATCCCCCGAGGAGCAGGTGTGATTTATTTTCTTTTTTTCCGGCTTTCAGTAAAATGTGAGTGGGAGGTTAAAACAACAGCAGCGACTTTGCTGTCTCTACAGGCAGCAAGCTGCCCCGTGTGTCTGTGTGCTCCGACGAACAGGGCCGGGCCAGAGGAGCTTTATTTATCATTATTACAGTGATGATGATGATAAACGTATCGGTTCAGCATTTGGGCCAAAGGTCACCTGCACGTTCCCCTTAGCGGGAGGGCTACGGAGCATCATTGTTGGGGAAGTAAAAATGAGCGATAGTGAGGAGAAACTCCGAAAGATGAAGAGATTGTTGGTTTGTTCGAACTAAAACAGTTTTCTAAAAGCCCCCCTCAAATGTGTTTTATTTACATATTTAAATGAATATAATAAGCGTACAACGACAAGTCGACTTTTGGCTTGAACTAACGACTACTAGTCGGAGAGTTGAGGGCAGCTCGAGGCATTATTGCCAAATTTGGTCGCGTGACTCGTGTGCTTTCGAAGTGTCTCGGCTTTTTAAAAGGTGGACAAACCACACAGCGATATTTGCTGCAAGACACGCGAACGGCCGGACGGGGTCAACATTTTACACAACACAAATATTTGTCACGTTTACTTAAAAGTATGGAAGCCGTGTCCTTCTCAAGATGTAAAGTTGATGAAAAAAATAAATCATAGTTTACAGCTTTAATTTAATTTTTTTTTTAAATTTAGAATACAAAAAAAACAAAAACCTCCTTGAATTTCACTGTGTTTAGTTTTATTGCAAACGGTTAAGAAAAGACGGTGTTGTTTATATTCAGCTTCATGTGCGTCCTTGAGGTCGAGCAAACGTCTTTCCTGCCTCATTAAGGGCATTTAAATGTAAAATGTGATAATTACCGGCATCGCTGAGTATAATTAGAGTATTGTGAAAACTCTGCTGTGTTTGTGTGTCGCGGGAGAGAAAGAGCAACACATGCAGGGACACTGGAAACGCACAACGCATCGCCGAAAATATACTTAGCATGAACGAGAAGCGCGCATATGTTCGAGCGCACAAGCAAATAAAAACACCTACGTGTTTTGGCTCGCACTTCTGCCACGATATTTATTTTGAGAACTTGTCAGAGTATATAAGGAAGTTCTATTTTTAGATATTTACAGTGAACGTGGCTTCATGCATGAATATCTCGACGCCCTCACAGCCCTCAGTTTGGTCCTTGTTTTTCTTGTTAATGAGGATCATTAATGCATGTTGAGTGCATGTATAAAAAGCATAAAAGAAAACCCAGCACAATATTAACGATGTGGACAGAAACAAAGCACACATCTACCCGTTTCTTTTTTTTTTTTAACCATAAGGTTAAAATGAGAGACAGAAAAACGTGTAAAGCAGCAACCTAACGGGGAGGACGGGAACACTGAGATGATGTCTGCAGTAACCAGACTCCAGCTCGAGCTCCGACGGGTGAGCTGACTCCTTGTTAAACCTCAGTGTCTCATTTACTATTTCTAAAGAGTTCGTAGCCTCCGGGGTTTTGAAAAACGAGGCCCGTGCAAAAGTGCCTTAAATCTGCAATACCACCGAGTGCCACTAGAGGTCGGCTCTAAAAAGTCTCCAGCTCCATAGGCTCCCATTCAACTTCTCTCAATAAATTATCAGTTCATAAAATGTCTCCGCGAGTTATTTCGGTGTTGTCAGCTAAAGTCGCTCCTTCTTATTAGTTTTCTGGCGGTCCATCTGAAAATAATCTCGTCATTAATTAGAAAATAAGCTCCAAAAAGCCGTGTTGTAAAGCACTTTTGAGACGGCAAAAGATGAAAAAGATGCGATACAAGTGAAGGCTATTTACTGTTTTAAGTTTTTCAGCACGTTCCCGACAAACTAGCCGGACCTGGTCGGTCCTCAGGTCGTCTGGTTTCATCAGATCCCAGTATCGGTATCTCTAAGCTGCAGCTTCCAAAGGAAACCAATGTCAACCGACGGCGAAGGCAAGTCTGAGTTTTAACTGCAGCGGGCGAAAAGAGGAGCTTCTAGCCGCCGTTAGCGCAGTATTAGCATCAGTAAAGCTAATAACTCAAAACTGAAAGCACCGAGATGAAGCTAAAATCCTTTGAGCTCGGTAAACTCTCCAACAGGGAAACTAAAAACTACTCGAATTATCTCAGCGGGAAAAGACAATTTAACAAACTAAATGGTCACAAAAACACAAAGCGCACGTTTACTGGCTGTTATAAAGATGAGAAAACTGTTCTAGTTCAGTTTTTCTTTAGTACACAAACTCATAACAGCAAAAGCCTTGAGGATGACTCTTCCTCTTGCTTTACTAAACCAAAGACATCTGTGTGCACGTGTGTGTGTGTGTGCGCGCGCGCGTGTGTGTGTGTGTGTGTGCGTGTGCGTCTTACCACATGGCGTGCATGTACGTCGGGGGCAGGCGGGGGCTGCTGACCGGCGTGCAGTTGTACGACCTCATTATCCTCTCCGCTAACAGGAAGTTGCGGAACAAGCTGGCCACCAGCAGGTCCTGACGAAACAACTTCTGGAACAGGTCTGGAGTCAGAGGAAGAGGGTGAGGAAAAGCGATTTAATTCATCAGGTTCGGGGACAGAAGAGGGAATTAAATCGACAAAAAGAAAAATCACGACTGAAAAGCTGCTTTTAATGTGTGATTCATATTGTTTTTACTGTTATCAGCGGATTTTTTTTTATGTAATTGTTGTGTGATTTTAACTCAATGTGTTTTGATCATTTTAACCTGTAAAATGTCTTTGAGTATCTTAAAAAGCGCTATACAAATCAAATGTATTATCACTATTAGATTACAAGTGAGGAAAATGTAGCGCAGAATGAAAAAAAAAAAATCTGTTTCATTAAAGCAAAAAAGGCCACTTTGGAGAAAAAAAAAAATTGACGTAGCAGAGTCTCGAGCAGCGGAGGGTTGTTAATGCGGAGCGCTGCTTCTGACAGAAAAAAAAAAAAAAAAAGACTAATTGAATGATATAATAATAGTTTGCTGGTAAAAGTCACCTGGTAGTCCGTCAGCGCCTGTGAGCATTCAATAAAAACTGCTTCCAAACTGTATTTAGTTGCTTTCTGTGTAAATACATCTGCATCCTGGCGCCGGCCAAATGAGAGTGAATGAAGTCCTTCAACTTTTATAAACCACAGAAACCCGAGGCTGCTCTTCTATTGGTTGTTTCAGATTTTCAGACCCTGCCTCCTTTATTGGCAGCCAATCGGTATCTTTTTTTTTGTTTTTTTTTTTTTTTAATCATCCGCCATTACGTAATCGCACGGTTACTCCTGCTTCTTCGCTATCTGACCGGCAGGCAGAAACCTCAAGCGGCACTGCGGAAAATTCTGTTATTTCTAGAGATGGGACGAGTACTCGGCTGAAACGAGCGTCCGGGTTTTGACGAGTCTCATTCGAGTAACTGTGTCGATGTCCGCGTTGGCGAAGGCTTCTAACAGACACCGGCTGTGTGCACACGTCGGGGCCAGCTACACACAGCCGAAGTCCGGCTGCAGTTTGTCACCCCCCCCGCCCTCACAAAAAAGTTGAATCACCGGCCGCCGCTGGTACAGAGGACAGAGAAATGCAGATTTAAACGATGTGTCGCAGTCACATTTTCATCAGCTCATTAATGCATTCACTAATTCACTTTAATTGGAGCGGGATGATTCAACGCTGATCTCTCGCCTTGTGATTATGAGTCCTGTGTTTGCGTGTCTGGGATGTTTTATGACAGACTGTCTGGGCTGTTTAAATGTTGGGAGTGTGTGTGTGTGTGTGCGTGTGTGTGTGTGTATGTGTGTGTGTGTGTGTGTGATCTGGATTAGGTGTGCGGTGCCTTCATTACAGGGATTCTCTCTGATGTGGGTTGCTTTATTAACATCGCAGCCCTGGTGGTTTAAAAGGCTTTGGCAGCCATCAGCGTTGTCACAATTGCTATTCTAGCTGGGATACAGTTTGTCTCGTGGGAGTCTGTGAGTGTGAGTGTGTGTGTTGTGTGTGTGTGTGTGTGTGTGTGTGTGTGTGTGTGTGTGTGTGTGTGTGTGTGTGTGTGTGTGTGTGTGTGTGTGTGTGTGTGTTGCATACAGGTGGGTGATGACAGAATCTGTGTGGTGATGCATGCAAAACTTTAGTACGTGTCAGAAAAGCGTGTGTGTAGTCGCAGTTGTGTGTTTGTGTGCTACACAATTATGGTTTAAGCGATGTCTCCAATTAACTGAGCGAGACACTCCAAACACAGTTAATCTCAATTTGAGGAGCCGACCTGCACGTACTGCACGTACTGCACTTCTGGCATCTTGCATCAACATCTTCTATGTTTTCAGCCACTTGGAGATGCCCTGAATGTTTTGGTATTGCTGAGGCCTCACTATTGTACAGGTTGTTTTTTTTTTTGTTTTTTTTAATTATTATTATTAGGTGCCCTAATTTAGGCTCCCCGAGAGCTGCAACACACCGCTCGTTTCATTTTTCATCTTTATCCAGACATGTCCAAATAAAAATTTCAGTGGGCCTCGCACGTCTGAGTGAGCTTGTCTTCCCTTCACCTTCATTAAAAAGATCATTTCAGTTTAAAAAGATGAATATAAGATCTTGTTTATATGCTTTCAGTCAGTTTTTTTTTATTTTTTATATCCGTTCTTACAAAAGTAATCCCTCCATCTGGAAACGCTGCATCGTTGCTACAACAGGTCCCGCGGGTGTCCCAAACCGGTGTGTAAATGACTGTTTGCTGGACTCCGTCCACCTTTAGAGTAACTGGCACTTTTCATTTAATAACAGCGGTAAATGCTGTTTACAGTGACAGATGTAGCAGAGAAGGAATATGATGCCATCTCGAGCTCCGAGCTGCCTCTGTTTGAAATGAGAAGCAATTAAAAGAGTCCTTTTGGGCGATAACGGCTCGCAGCTAAAGCTCACACGAACAAACAGCTAACAACGCTCAGGCGCCTCAGAGGGTCGCATCGTTTGCGCACAACAGGAGCAGTCTCTGAACTTATCAGTCCATCCTCGTATTGTTCATGTTCTACTTTTGAGAAGGAGAAAAGGTTTTTAGAAGTGGGACTGACCGAGTTGGGTTGGGGGAGAAATGTGGCGGCGGTTACAGGGTGCATTTTTTTTTTTTTTTTTTTTTTTAGTTTTTACGTTACAGCAGAAAAAACACACTCTTCAATCTGTTTCTTACGCTTAAAAAAAAAAAAAGACAATCCACCACCACAAACCTCTTTATGTACAACGTATGGCTCGTTCACAACGGCGCGAACTTTAAACGCGTGTCGGAAGTTCAGAGCGCGACAGACCTCCTGTGCATAGTTACAGTTGCTAAGGTGGGTACTCGCTGTTCGGGAGAGCGCTTCGCAGACGCACGTGTTCCCCAGTTTCATCGTTTGACTGACGCAAAGAGGTCTGCGTTCTCCGTGCGTGCGGCGCCTCACCTCTGGGCAGCACGTTCCAGGCGATGGTGTCCGTGATGGCGGTGAAGATCCAGTTGAGCTCTCCGAGCGGCGTGCGTCTGTCGTTGAGCCTGCCGGGGATCCTGCAACGACACAGACGACCCGCCGTCAGCGACGCTCACCGCGACTCTACTCGGAGGACAAAGTCAGCAGCTGCTCGGCACGAGCGTCATAATTACAACATTATGAGATATATTATAAAACACAATATTAAAAATCAGGATTGAAAAAAAGAGCAATGCAATTTTTTTTTAGCCTTTCGCCTCAGAAACTGACAACTCACGAAAGCAGAGAGCGCCAAAGAGCTGCAAACTCCACCTCCTTTTTTTTTTTTTTTTTCAGAGGTGGAGATCTGAAGTCGAGCATCACAACCAACAACCAGCCATTTTCCTGTCAACCACCTGTGTGGCATCTCCTCCCCACGCGGCTGATTGAGTCGGCACACTTTGGGTGCACCGACTTTTCAAATACGGCATCCTTTAACTGCTTTATGGAGACTTAAACAAAAACAACAAGAAAATCACCTTTACAACGCCGAGCCATCTCCCTGTTAATGAACACGGTGTAGAAAAAGGTGAATCAGACAGATTACAGTCGATGTGAACAAGTGAGACATTCGCATCTGAGTAAAAGAATTCACTTTAAACTAATGAACAAAATGTCGAGGAAAAGGAAAAATGAGCGAGAAACCGCAGCCAAGACACGACTGTGTTACCTTAAAATCAGGGGAAAGAGAGCACGAGTACTGGCAGGTGTCAGAATATAGGTCAGTGCAACCAGAATTTATTGTTGTTATTACCAACATTATCAATATTAGAATAAACAATGCCAAATATATGTTTGAAATAAATTCACCGTGAAATTTAAATTCTTCGGTCAAAGAATAAATCATTGTTGCATTTTATGTAAAAAAAAAAAGTGTTAATTTAAATCAACAGGTTAACTCGCATGAAATCTGATCTAAAAAAGACAAAAGAAACAAATTTGTTTCGGATGTTAACGTTAACAAAAGTTAAATAGAAACTGCTGTTCACTGTTTCTGCTGTGTCAGCATGTTGGAGCCCAATTAGGCTGCGTTTTTTTGGTTCCCGTGAGACAACAAGATAATTAACTCATCATCAGGAGACAACAATTGTTTAATCCTGAGATAATGAAATAATAAACTCAAACTGAGCTCAAAACAACTGAAACCACCACAGCTGCTTCGAGCTTCTTTCATAATGTACTATTGAATAAAGGTGAATAGATAATCGAGGCTTGGTATGACTTGTTGAATAAAAAAAAGCTGTCATTTAATGTATAACAGATGATTGACAGGTCTTGAAAATGTAACACAAGAATCAGAGTGTGTATAAAAGTGTTCGTAGCTTCCCGGGTTTAAAAAATGAGGCCGATGCAGAAGTGCTTTAAGCTGCAATACCACCGAGTGCCACTGGAGGTTGGCCTCAAAAAGCCCCGGCTCCATTGACTCCCATTCAACTTCTCTCATGAAATACAAAGTCAAGAATTTTTTTCCCGTAGGTTCTTATGGTGACAATCACTAAAGTCTCTTACGAGTTTTCTGGTGGTCTATCTGAAAATAATCCCTCTCTAATTAATTAGAAAATACGCTTCAAAAAGACATGTTTTTGTGGGGCGTGTCTGTTTGATTGACAGGCCTGTGGTGCAGTCAGGTTACAGCTACCGGTGGGCGGGACGTAGTATCGTCGGGTTTACAATCAGATCAAGTCAGAACCACCGTAGTGTTTTGCTGGACGGTGACGTGTTATTTCAAAATATTCAAAAAATATATCTAAAAAAGAATTGAAATACAAAAAATAGAAAAGAAAAAAAACAAACCAGTTAGAACAAAACAGAGATTTCCCTCTGTGGAAAATAAACATTTGTTGTAGTTTAATGCCCAGAAACAACTTTTGAAGTTCATCTTGTCCTGAAGTCCCAACCATTACCATCCTACATTATTGATTAACAAATTAATAATGTAATATACAGTAGAACGTAATAACAAAGATCCATAAGGACTAGAACTTCTGAAAGAAGTAGGAAAAGAGTAGGACACCGCCGTTAAGAGCTCAGAGGACATTTTTCCAGCCCGTTCGGCGGTTCATCCGTCTATCTGTTCATCCGTCTTTTTGCCTCCTCAAATATATGACACTGGATCCTGAGCGAGGATATGAACTGCTGAGTGCGCATCCTTGCTGCTGACTTGCCAAACACCTTTTGGCAAGCCAAACACCTTTTGGCAAGCGCTCAAAGTGCTCAGGAGCTGGCCGAGCTCTTGTAGTTCTACCGCCGGCTTGTACCTGCCAGGAGCTCCCCGGCTGGCATTATCTGTCACTTAGAGGTGGAGAGGGGAGCTGGAGGTCAGGAAGAGTTCACGCACCGTCTTTATAAGCTGTTTGGTAGCGGCTCTGAATAACTTACATGCCAGCTAGACTTAGTGTTTCTAAGTGATAACCACTCAGTAAGTTATTTATTAATTTATAGTGTTATTCAATTCGTTTTTTTTGATTGTTAAACTATATTTATTGTAAGACAAAGACACTCGTGCTCCTGGCTGTGCTACACCGTGCCGACTCGTGATTATAAAACCAGGTCGGACACAAAATGTTTGTGATGACATTGTTGTGAAAAAATGGGAAGAAAACACTTCAGGCAGCTGAATTCCTCCGGTCAGACAAAGCTGCAACCAAACAGTGACGTCACCTGTTGGTTTGTGAACGGCCGTTATGAAGCCTCCAGTTCAGATTTTGTCCGTCACCATCTCGCTAGTTCGGAGAGGTTTGGAGCAGGAAGTGACCATATTTGGACGAGCTGGGGGAGGAGCTAGCGGTGGATGTGACTGATCTGATTGGAAACCGGACGACACTAACGTCCCGCCCACCGATAGCTGTAACCTGACTGCACCACAGGCCTGTCAATCAAACAGACACGCATCCAAAAACAGGTCTTTTTTTTAAGATTGTTTTCTAATTAACGACGGGATTATGTTCAGATGGACCGCCGGAAAACTAACTAACCATTACTTCCGTGGATATTCAGTATCGCAGCAACCAAAAAATGCTGCACCTCTAAAGCGCTCCCTGCTGGGCGTTTTAAGAAGAGCGCCCGGAGTTTTCAGCTGGTCATGAGACACGTCAGTGCCGCTCTGCAGGCCAGCTGCTTTCTGCTGCACAGGACATGGAGCAGGCAATGTCCTTATGACCTCATATAACTGGCTGCAGTGTGACCAACTACGGGGCAAATAGCTTTTCTGTTATTGGTCAAATACTCGTCTCCAGTTTGACACCATTCGAAGGTACTGAAATCATAATTCCAGGTCAAACCTCAGCTGGGTCAAAAAAACAACAACAACACAATATAAGCGACAAGACACTGGATGTGGACAGGGCCAGAGAGGCTTGTATTAGAGGGCAAACTGTTGCTCTTAAGAGTAAAAAGGCGTATCTCCCCTCCACCTCGAGGGCAGCTGCTGACTCAGCATTAAGTCCTTCAGGATCAATAACGCATCTCCTCTGTACTCTGACTGCTGCCGCTACAGCGATGCGAGAGTCTCCCCCCGCCTTTCCCCCTCCACGCGGTGTCTGCCGCCGGGGGGAGGCGGGTCAACGCTACCCTGCGACACTCGAGTCGACCCGGTCGGAGATAAAAAAGATCAACCGCAGCGCGAAGGGGAAACCCTGAGAGAGAGAGAGAGAGAGAGAGAGAGGGAGAGAGGGTGAAAGTGCACACGCGCCGCGCTTCGTGACTCCCTCTTATGTAAAAAGCAGTATTGTGACCGCACCGGGCCAGAATGTGTGTTGGACGCATGTGGGAAGAAGCAGAGACAGAAGGGAGCAACAGATGGAGCCGAGACGAGAGAAAAAATAAAATAAATAAAAATAAAAATCATCGAATTAATACGCAAACGCGACATCGAATGTTTGTGACATTTCAGCGTCCGCGGATTGTTTTTCCACCGCGTGACCTTTTAAAAGGCGACGATACGAGTTAGCCGTTAACTCACGTGTGCAACAGGAGACCGTGGCGGAAAATAATAATAATAATAATAATAATAATTAAAAAAAAAGCTGCTCTGAAGACGGTTCGAGAATCACAACAGCCAGCCGTCCTGCTTCTCGCTCTCTCTGTTGAAGCCTCCAAATAAAAAAAAGTGTGATTTAAGTGATGCTGTTGCTAGGATACAGCTGACGAGTAACTATCATCGCTGTCTGAGTAGCGCTACAGTATAGCTACAAATAACGTATCAGGTCTAACTGTCAGAATTATACTGTAAAGATAAAAAAAAAATATATATATATATTCTGCTGTTCAATCATGGCATGAAAATTAAAAAAAAAAAAAAAACGTGATACAGCAAACAAGATGTTCTCAATGAGCTTTACTGACTATAAAGATGGCTTTTGTGGTCATGGGATTATTATTTTTGTTACGTAACGACGTGTCTCTTCCTCCCTTCGTTGGTGAAGTCTGGATTTGAGGTGCACGTATGTGATTTGGGCTCCCGTCTGATGATATCTGTTGTTATAAGAAGCAAAGATGGCGTCTCTTCTCTTCCACTTTTCTCCTGTTTTTTGTTAATTAGGGAGGGTAAGCCGCTCTCATCCATCACTATAATCAAATGTTCTTTGCTTTTATTCTGACATTGTTGTTTCTACTGTTGTTGTCATATACATTTGGTTTTCATTATTTTTAATGAATACTTTTTCTGTATGTAAACTTGATGTTTTTCTATAATTTTAACGTGATCTAGTTGTAGGCTTCAAGTAAGTCTATTATATTATCTCTCCCTGCACTGTATGTCATTTATTTATCTCTGTAAATTTTGTGCAAAATAAAAAAGAAAGAAGAGAAAGAAAGACTGTGGTTCAGACGGTGGAGCTGGTTTTCCATTAACTTGAAGGTTGCTGGTTCGATAATCGGTTCCTCGCGTCCACATGCCGAATTGTAAAGAGCTTTGAGACCAATAAGTGATATAAATGCGGAACATTGACTTTGTGTTTTATTTATTGGTTTCAGTTTAGGTTACTGAAGTTATTTTCATACAGATTAAACTATTTGTTTGTTGTTTTGTCTTTTGTTCACCCTGAAGTCATTTAAGTTTCTTCTACTTTATTTTTGGGGGAAATATATTTTTAACAAATTTATTAAATATTCTCCTTTTTGTTCCTACGGCAGCTGGGGACCTGCGGGTTATTTTCATGTTGTGTAACTTACATAAGAAAACTCCAGAAGGTGTCTTCATAGTAGTTTGTGGGCCAGAAAACCAAAACAATTAGCTGAAAGAGTCCAAAACGCTGCATAAAGCTGAGAGCAGCTGCAGTGGCGGGTGTTGGTCCTCAATGCGGCAACATTCACACATTATAAACTGTCATTTGAATGCTTGTATGAAGGATTAGAGCAGCTCTAAAAACATTTTCAAAGTTATTGAAGAGTGTGAACTTTTATTCTGAAAGCCGCTGTTTCCGAGTGACTTCCTGTCTGGACAAGGTGTCCTCTGACAGGTGTCTGACTCTGATGCATGACTGTGGTTGAAACGCCGGTGCAGCTCCACACAGCGGAGAGGTGACACGGAAAATCGGTTTATTGCCATTTTTCTTTTATGAGCTCTGAGATGATCCATTATTTAAACTGCAATGGGCATCAGCTGACTCAGCATTTAAACCCCTCGCTGCAACACGCAGGACATGCAACCGACCGAAACAGCAACTCGGCCATCGAGGAGCCAAAAAAAGGTCTCTATCAAACGATGGTGGATTTTTAGTGAAGTAGATTTTACAATTTTAATTTAACATTCATTTATTGCAGGAGTGTCCAACCTTTTTTTTTTTTTTTTCCCTACTTTGACAAAATAAAAGTGTCCGAGAGCTCCTCATGTTCAGTAACATTTATTCACATAGCTGAGCTCTTCCCAAAACAGCTGAATAAGCTTCTTTTATGTGAACAATAATGAACTGATACTCACACCACAACAACCAAAATTCCACAGCATGAGCATGTTTTTTTATGTTTGCCTTTTTTTATGTTTTCAATTGAGGGTATTTTAAAAAAAAAATTTTTTATCTACAATTACACAGATGTTCCCGAAACTACTGGTTTGAAAAGCGTCAAATAAAGGCCTCTAATATAGGATTTAACCAATAAAATCCAGTGTTTCCCTTTGATTGGGACCCTTAAAGAAACACTAAGTCTAAGTCAGAACCGTGTATATGTCTAGACTCTGTGTAAAACTTGAGGGCTTTTAATTTGAAAAGTTGCTGCCTTCAGCTGTAACTTTGATCTCTCATGGGCTAAGAGACAGACAGTTTTATAGCTCCGCCCCCCAACCCCCCCACCCCCAAGCGCTTTTGCAGTCCAGCTGAGGATATTGTAGTTATGTCATTTACATCATTTCTGAGCAGCCGTTTGTTTTCCAGCTAAGTGTGAGAGTCTCTGATGTGTTTGTGTCCTCTGATCTCTGTGTGTCTCACTGTGGGCGGAGCTCCACCTCTGCTGCACTGAGCAGCCACAGGTGGAGGGAGCGAGGGGAAGATTGTCCACTCGTTAATCCATCGCGTTCAAACGTAAAAATAAAATAAATGTATGCACGTGTGGGAAGCACCGCGAGCTACTCAAGAGCCGGATCGAGATCTACAGGTTGGAGACCTCTTGATTTATCGCATTTTTAAAAGTTTAATTTTATTATTGCCACGGTTGTACGTCACGTCCAGCTCTTGTATCTCATGAATTTGATATTTCGTCGCTGTTTTTCAGTTTTCTTTCAAATCTCAAATCAAAGTGGAGCCGGTGTTCTGATAAATAAAAGCTCAGCGTTTAACGTGACGTCTCTTCGTCTCTCCGTCAGCGTACGTCCCTGCATGTCGGAGGCAGACGGGCGGCGGCCCGCGTACGACTGCTTCGCCCCGCGTACGACTGCTTCGCACCGCGTACGACTGCTTCGCCCCGCGTACGACTGCTTCGCGCTGCAGCCTCGAAGTTGTTTTTTTTTTTTTTTTTTTTCTCGGCTCGTCGTGACTGAACATACTGAAAGACCATTACAGGAATCAAAGCTGCGGTGAAGTGGAACTGAACCCGAGAGCTCCTTTAGATGTATATTTGCCTTTCTCAGAAACGACTTTGAATTTCTTTTTTTCTTTTTTTTTTGCCGTGACTCCCAAACTTTTGTTGAACCGTCACATCATGAATGATTCTCTTTCGCCGTTTCACTCGATGCCCCACGGACGAATGTTTCCTCTCCGTCTCTGACGTAAACCGGCCTGACGTTTGCGGACTCTCCTCACAGCATTTGGGTCGCTTTTCCTCTCTGTAGGATTATTCTGGTGAGCAGCGATAGAAGATGAAGAAGACACGAGAAGCTTCAGTGTTGTCAAAACCCCGTTGACGGATGTTGGCGCGGCTGAGAAGGAAGAAAGTCGTCAAAAAAAAAGGGGGGAAAGACAACTGGGAAGGGGGGGGGCTTATTTCTTCAAAGGTGTTCAGCAGCACTCTGGTGGTTTCCCATGATGCCTTGGGAGCCGTGCAGCTCGAGCTGCTGCTGTACAGTACGAGGACATTTCCTGCATCACACTCCTCCAACCAAGAAAGGGGGAGGTGGTGGTGGTGTTTGAGGGAGGAGAAGAAACAGGAGTGAAAAGATCGGAGGAAAACTGCAAGCAAGCAAAAAGATGAACAGCTAAGATGATATGAAAGTGACAAAAAAAAGAACGTGGAGAGGTGATGACACACTAAAATGATAAATAATCTGTTATTCTTGTAGAAACAAGTCAACACTGAACCTGTAAACTCCTCAGAAATGCAGCTGCAGCTCCCAACAATCAGTAGATGCTTCACTTCTTCTACAAGTGAGATATGAGCCAGTGTGAAATCTTATTTATCTAAATATGACCTGCAGCTGATCCAACAGCTGGAAGAAGGACAAACATCAGCAAAACTACGACTAGAAATGGAAAGAAAACAGGAATTATGAACTAAACACTCCAAATGTGAACAAAGATATCGAGAAATCAGATAAAAAAAAAAAAAAAAAAGATTTCCAAAAAAAAAATAATCGGAACATTCGGCTTCATAACGGCCGTTTTTTTTTTTTTTTTTATCCATATCTCCTGTTTCTCTCCGAAACACTTTGGTTGTTTATAGGAGCTAATTCGGCTGTTCCTGAAACACATTTAAGAAGTGATCCTGTCTTTCTTCAGTCCAAAACTCCATCAGCAGACTGTCTGCCACTGACGTGACCAGCTGACTTTGCTACGAGCTGATTGGCTGTTGAGAGAGCCTTAAATATTATTTACTTACGTTATTGCTGTATTAATTTTTTTTTTTAACTCTATTTGAATTCTTTGCATTTCCTATATTTTGAAATGTTCCTTTATTTGTGAAACACTGCATGTGACTTTCTTGAGCACTTTGAGCTGCATTTCTTGTATGAAAGGTGCTCTACAAAAAAAGTATATTATTATCATCATTATTAATAAACTGCCCAGCTGCGACGTGACGAGGGGAGCCGCAGACTGCTGCAAATTTTCCTACGTCTTTAAATCAGATTTTTTTTTTTTTTTAAAATCTTAACTGAGTCTCCTCGACTGTTCAGCCGAGACAGAAAACTCCACTTTTGAGATACTTACCGCTTCAAAAACAACTCTCAACCAACTTACTTTACGACGCCTATAAACTAAGTTAGCTGCTCCCCCTGATGGTTCTATGAAATTACTAAAACTCGGGATATGACATCCGCACGGAGCGCTAATATCAATCTGAGAGCGAGGAGCCTGAGTGCGAGAGACGCTCCGCCGCTCGGCACCCGCAGGTTTATTCAAGAAATGTGAAGCCTTAAATCTGCCAAAATTGCTGCCGAGTGTGGCTGCCAGGGAGGAAACAAAAGGCGGAGAGTGATACCTGCAGGCCGGGGAAACAACAGAGGAGAATAGAGGGGGAGGTGGGGGGCGAGGGGTGGGGGCTGACAGTGAGGAGGAGAAAACAGGATAATGATCTCTCCAGACTGAGCCCTCCCGAGATTCAACGAGAGGAGTGCCACTTACTTCTCAATGAGGTCTAACGTCACCCCTGGCACCAGCTTCGCACTCTTCTGCATACAAAACCTGAAAGAAGAAAAGAAAACAACACAGAAATGTTAAGAAATAATAAAAAAAAATAAATAAATAAAATAAAAAAAAGGTCGGGAGGGGGAGACGAGAGGCGCTGCGATAAAAAACGTTTTGGCCTCCGCGGTGGAAAGTTTACGACCAACGAGAGAGAGAGAGAGAGAGAGAGAGAGAGAGAGAGAGAGAGAGAATCAGCAGATAAAACGCTCACAGATTACAGATTACGGCCGCTCAGCAGCGAGGAGCACTTTCTGCCTGAGTTACAGTCGAAGACGGGCGAGTCGTATTTCTGAAAGCGTCTGTTGACGGGTCATCACGGGCACGGAGGGGAGCAGGTGTGTAGGTTTGTGTGTGTGTGTGTGTGAGACTAAGTGTTTGTCCACATCGTGTCCACAAGTCAGTTTGCTTGTGATGTCACAAATCATGCTCGTAGCGCCGCCCCTTCAAATTCGATTTTTTTTTTTTTCAATGAGACAAAACTTTCTTACTTGCAACTGCTGAACGTGAAAACGAACTTCTAGTTTTGAACTCCGCACCTGTTTTTGTTTTTTTATATTCCGCAGAGTGAAGCTCAAACATTCAGCTGCAGAAAAACACGTTGGTGTCGAGGGCGACTTTAAATGAAGCAGAGCAGCGGAGAACACAGAGCAGAATTTTTATAAGGATCTTTGAATATAAAAACTGGTTGAAAAGTTGGTTTGGTTCATTTATTAGTTATTCTGACACATAAAACACAGAAGTAGTAAAAATAAAAAAAAAAATGGATTTGGCAACTTCCCTGACCCTGAAGCTGCTTGATTTGGCCTCACAGTTACGAGAGTTAGTTTCATGGCCGACGTGTAAGATAACAGGTAACGTATCCAGCAGACGTGGACAGATATCGGTGTTCATTCAGAGTCCAGTGTTTCCTCAAACATCGTCATTCGAAACTGCCGGAAACCTGCATCTACTAAAAGTAGTAAGAACGCTAATGCTGGCACGCTGCCGTTAAAGCTGGCCGTCCAAAAGCTAACAGTTCATTGATTTAATTGCTTTTTTGTTTTGTTTTTTTGTTGCAAAATTTGATCGGATGGAAATCAAAACTACGAGCTCGTTCTTCGACGGCGGTTATCGAGTGCGAGCGGTTCTGTTTTCTTCATCTCATCGTTGCTCGGAAGCCGTTCGCAATTCCAAAATGACAGAAGGTCCCGCGCCGACCGGGAATTGGCACCGAGCGTCTTCCTTTCGCTCCGACCGTGACGGAGGCCACGCTTCAAACTCAAAGGTTCCTGCTGCTGCTGCTGAGTAATGAGATCCCACATGGCAGCGCCGCGACTTACGCCGCTGCGCGTGTCTGACTCATGAAACAATGACGAGGAAGGGACGGGAACCGGTTGTTCTCCGGTCCTAATGATCGGCGGCTCGTCGGCCGGCAGCCTCCGACATCGTCGTTCACCCCCCTACCTTCCTACCTCCCTATACCTCCAACACCCCCCCCAAAAAAATAAAATAAAACACAATCTGACATCACTCTGAATTTCAGGTGAAGGTCGCATCAGGGAGAGTGATTCCACCCAACGCCTGAGCGGGGAGACGCAACACCCCCGAGGCAGGAGAGAGGAGGGACGGGAGAGCAGGAGGTGCAGCAGATCGCGTTGGTATCTGTAGTATTTTTTTTCTATTCAGGCTTTAACATTTTTTTTTAAAAATAAAATGAAGTCATGTTTGTGCTCTAAAATGAACATTTTTTTTTTTTTACATTCTGGGCACGCTGTGTGATCAGAGGAAAGTAATTCTGCACGCAATTATAATCACAGTATGAACTTGGACCCTAAACGGGTTCCTTCTGGTATGTTTCCTCTCTGTAATGCTTGAAAACCACGAACGCAACACGGCACGAGAACATGTTTACATGCTCAGTGAGGGATCGAAAGCACGCTGCTGCAAGACCACGAACAGCCTGAGGTGTCTGGTGCAACCACAGACTGGATATAAAAGAGTTCGCAGCTTCCGGCTCTGAAAAATGAGGCCGATGCAGAAGTGCCCTAAGCCGCAATACCACCGAGTGCCACTAGAGGTCGGCTCCGAAAAGCCTCCACAGGGTGCCATTTAACAACTGGCAAAGATGGCGACGGACAAAATCTGAACTGGAGGCTTCATAACGGCCGTTAACGAACCGACGGGTGACGTCGCTGCTGGTTGCCGCTTTGGGTTCAATGCGTAGAAGTCAACGAATCCTTTCAAAATAAAAGTAAATGCTCGCTTCAAGCGATGAGGTCGGCGGAGGAAGCTTTTATGAAGGCTTTTGTGCATGTCGGCGCTCAATCGGTTCCCCGCACACGTCCAAACTATGACACTGACCAATCGCAGGGTTTTTAATCCATTTAAAAAAAAAAAAAATTTTTATCGTCCACGTCGCTTTAATTCTTGGCGGGTGACATTCGATCTTTGTTTTTACGCTGCCCTCCGGCAACTTCTACACAGCCGGAAAATAACATGTATTATGTTAAGTGTTTCCAGTAAGAGCGGAAAAGGCTCAGACTGTATTCTCCACGCTACATTTACCGCAGGTAGCTTTCACGGAAATGTGACCATCAAAGATCGATTCTTTCAAACGCACTCGTGTCGTCATATTCCTTTAATTTAAATCTTAAAAAAAAAAAATAATAATTGGGGGGGGAGTGGGAGAGCTAATTCATTATTTTCACCGATGTCAGTTTGGCGTGTTGGCACGCTAACACCGGCAAATTTACACAACGTTCAGCGGATGGAAATTGGTTTTGCAACCATTTGGTTGTTAAAAACAGCGACGCTAAAAAAAAAAAAAAAAGGTCAGAGAATTATAACACTTTATCCGAAGGCTGCAACTGAGAATTATTTTTCCTTATTGAATTATCTGCCTTTTTTTTTTTTTTTTAATTACCACTTTTAGGGTTTTCCTATTCAGCCGCCAGGCTAAAAGATTTTAGTATGAAAATCCTTCCTCCCCCCCCCAAAAAAAAATCTCCTAAAATGTGTGGAAGAAGTTCTGTCTTGAGGTAAAAAAAAAAAAAAAAAAAAAAAAATGAAGTGGGATTTGAAAGCAGTACAGAGCTGACAAAAGACCAAAGAGATGGGTCACACACTGAACTTTGGAGATGCGCCAACAGCCGCGGACGGTTAATGAAACTTTCCCGCCGTGAAGAGAACACGA
The DNA here is from genome assembly GCF_029030835.1 of Brachyistius frenatus. NCBI lineage: Eukaryota > Metazoa > Chordata > Actinopteri > Embiotocidae > Brachyistius > Brachyistius frenatus. Next base: position 131,816 of record NW_027210722.1, read on the forward strand.
GCAGGTGAGCTGACTAAAGAGCAGAAAATGTGGAGGGCAGCGACGGGGAAGGAAAAATGGAGGCGTTTATCACCAGCGGAGAGCGAGGAGGTCGGAAGTCGATTGAATCAGTCGAGGGCAAGCGTGTGGGTGCTACAGTAAAACTTTGAGGAGGGAAATGAAGTGGATCGTGTGTGAGGAGGAGGAGGAGGAGGAGGAGGAGGAGACGAAGGAGCCAGCTGTCTTCTACCAGCTCATTACTCCTTCAATCAGCCTTCCCGTCCCGAGTCACCGTCTCAGTGAAACATTTTATTGACTGAGAATGTTATGAGATGTTGAATGGGAGTCTATGGAGGCTTTTTGGATCCGACTTCTAGTGGCACTCGGTGGTATTGCGGCTTAAGACACTTCTGCATCGGCCTCATTTTCCAGACCCAGAAGCTAGGAACACTTTTACATGGCGTCTTCTTACAGATTGTTCACTGTGTTTCATGCTATCTACCGAGTTTGATGTGTATTTTAATCAATTTCTGGTTGCAGCAGTAGTTTTATTGTTGTTCCTACCAACTAGTAGTAAGTCACTTATTCTTTCCTGCAGTTTTTTTTTTTTTTTTTTTATACCTACAAATTAAAGAAATTAACCATTATTCAAACCGTCTATCTGCGTTGACGTTATTGTTATATTGCGTATTGTTCATGAATGTAGCTACGTAGCATGCTAGGAAGCTAATGGATTAGTCCAAGCTGCCGTACAGCCCTGCCCGGTCCACTGTTCCTCCAACCAGGACGGAGACATCCGTCGGTGAGCACGACATGACATCTACCGGCTGAATGAATCGGAGACGTTCATGGACTCAAGAGTCTCCGGACTGAGGTACAGTGAAGGACAAAGGTGCAACGTGTTTAAAGGCGGTGAGAACGTGGCACCAAAAAAAAATGAATGCGCCATGAATTCTTGCAGCAAAACAGTCCAATGAAATGTCTTTACTTCAAAATGGCCCGTGATGACTATGTAAGGAACTTTAAAGATCACGAAAACGGCCAAATATTTCCTCGTCGTCACCTAACGGGTGTCCTAAACGGCAGTCCAACTGCTCTCGTTTCAATGCAGCGATTCATTTCGATCATTTATAAGACGGCCGGAGTGATGAAGACGGTCCTACCTGATCGGAACAGAAACATTCTTCATCACCGCTTTCACCTCAAATTAATATCAAAGTGCAGAAAGAAACGGACGTTCCCCCGACCCTCGGCGTCACCGATTTAAAGGGATTATCAACCTTTTAAAATGTCATCATTTTTTTTTTTTTTTATAACACAGAGGTGCTACATAATTAATTTGAACAAGTTTCTTGTGTCAGCGGGCGACTCAAGTGATGATGATGATGATGATGATGATGATGAGAGAGAGAGAGAGAGAGAGGAATCCTGGAGCAGCTCCGGCGGTGAATAATGAAACAGCCGCTGTAATTTTTACTGGAACAGGAGCACATTTTCTGACTCACAGCTTGCAAGCCTGACATTCAAATTAAACTCATTTGGTTGTGTAGTAATCAGCAGATGTCACCGGATGACATTTTTTATGCGTGCAGATTTACTGTGTTCGTCTGGAGAGGGACGCTTTTAACAACAGAATACAGTTCAGCTGGTTTACACTGTGTAAAAAAAAATAAAAAGTGAAAGAAATACTGAGCAGAGATACAAGTGCAGAGGTTGTTTTTGTTCATTTTTTTAAGCATTAAAAGATGATGTGAATCGCATGTTGCAGCACTTTGAGTTGGCTTATGTGTCACTTCATTAGTAACATTAACATTGGGAATCATTAGCCAACATATTTCACTATTTTCTGACCAAAAAGACAATTCATTAATCAAGAAAAAAAGTCAACGGGTTATTCAGCCATGTGAATAATTGTTAGATGTAGCCTTGAATTTTGGTTCTGACGCCTTGAACCTGGGACTTCTGCTGTTCTGCGTTCTTGATCAGGCAGAATGATAAGACAATAACAATGTTATTGCAGATCAATAAGCCGTACTGGCGGCAGCAGTGAACGTGTGAAATCGATTTTTAACTCAGAATATAGTTCAGCGAACAGTGAAGCCTTCAGAAGAAGCTGAGCTGCCGGGTTTTTTTTCTATCAGTATGTATGACGTGGTTTTCGGAGGTAAACCTGCTGCTCTCCTCAAATCCATAGAGGTCCTCAGAAACTAGTGAGTTTAAGGCATATGCAGGGTTACACAAGAGTTTCCTCAGTAGTTCACCCTACATCAAGAGGCAAGAGGAGGGGGGTATGAATGTGTCAACATTTTTACAATAAATTTACATTTCAGGCTGCAGAAGAAGAACACGGCTGTGTGCTGCCCGCTCCAACTTTCATTTTTTTCCCCCCCATTTCGCCTATAGAAGCTGGAAAAGGCTGTTTGTTTGTTCTCTGAGAATATAATGAGGCTGTGTTGTATGCATATGTGTTTGGGTGTGTGTCAGGGGAGCTCCACGGCGCGGCCACGCGAGTCCTGCCTGCTGCGTTTCCATTAAATCTCATCTGTGCTCCTGCTGCTGAAGGTGCAAACGCTGTTTTACAGCTCACGCTCGAAGGTAATGAAACGCTGTGTAACCGTGGGACCTGAAACATGAAGCATCATCGTCGGCGCTAACAGCATGTATGCGCGGCCGCCGTGGAAGTGATGCTTAATTATTCGCATGCGTACGGGAAAACACAGCAGCCCGAGGCGGGTCAGCAGGAGTTGAACTGGTTGTATTGGAGCAATATGGAAGATGTTGAGATATTGAGAGGAAGTATACAAACTTTGGAGCATCTGATTTACATCCTCTGGAAGTGATGGGGTTCCTCCAAAAAAAAAAAGATCCTGTTCTTAATAAGTAGCCCAATTTGGTTCTCGATGGGAGTTTGGCAACTGTACACAGAGGTGATGCTAATGCTAATATAAGCATACTCAACCATCATGCTGATGTTCAGCTGCTACGGTAACGGCCGTAATAGTTAATAGAAATGTTAAAGGTCCCATATTTGGCAATTTTCCTGTGCTTTATTTTCTGACTTAATTGAAAAAAACATATATTTTTGTGGTTTTAATCATCAAAAACCATCTAATTATAATTATATATATTGTCTTGTCAGTGGAGCTCTCGAAATATCAGGCTGTTGTGTGTCTGTGTCTTTAAGGTGCATTGAGATCAACAACCCTCGCTTTTGATTGGGTGACTCTCAACTTTTCCCTGTGACGTTAAAAAGCAGTTTAGTTTTGTCACGAATCTTCAGTCTGAAGCACAGACTTTATATAAAAGTGTTCGTAGCTTCCGGATCTGAAAAATTAGGCCGATGCAGAAGTGTCTTAAACTGCAATACCACCGAGTGCCACTAGAGGTTTGCTCCAAAAAGCCTCCGGCTCCATCGACACACATTCAACTTCTCTCATGAAAAACTAAATCAATAAATTTTTTCCACGAGTTATTTCAGTGTTGTTTTCTTCCACTTGACAGGGTTGGACCGTTTGTGACATCATAGGCTTAAACAAGCCCAAACAGAACTGTTGGTGAACACATTTCCTCAGTGGACTGAGAAGTTTGACACTTTCCCAAGATTTATAAAACACAAGGAATGAAAATCTGAACGTATACATTATTGGACCTTTAAGGTATTTAGTCTTAAACCTACATATAAAGTTGGAGCACGGATGTCTGTTCATTGTAATCCAATTTCAATCTGGAGCTGCATATTGGAGAACACCTGGTTTTTAATCAACCATCAGGGGAGCAGTGTGTGGAGGCATTTTGTGGGTCGACAAAAACAGATGGAACAACCCCGAAGAAAAGGCTGTTTGCTTCCTTTTAACCTCAAAACTGGCAGCTTTCTGTCGGCGGGTCGATCATTTCAAACCGCATCAAAAAACACGATTCAAAACCCACAGAACAAAAAGATAAAAAACATAAAGGTTTACTCTCAAGTAGGACCCCAAATATGTCAGGCTGAGTGTTGATGAAATCTTTGTAAAAATGAAGTCATCTGGAGTATTTCCACTTGATGACGCATTCATTAAAGGCAGAATATTGGGTTTGATATAAAAGGAGACACTGTGTGATGTCCTGACGGAGAAAGTGGGGCTCAAGTGCGATAAGTTATCCAAAAGAACTTGTTTCAGTGTTTCTCAGTCGTACAGATTTAATAAAGACCTGGAAATAAGTCGATACCGTGACAATAAGGAATAAAGACTTTGTTCCACCAGAACCGGCTCCGATTACTTTTATTCTTGAAAAATTCTTGTTGTTCCACCTGAAGCGATGCAACACGTGTCAGCAGGCGCCCCAGAAGCAGTTGGACGCCCAACTTTGCTAATAAATACATCAGAGTCAATTTTTGATGAAAGACGGTGTCAAACCGGTCAAACTGGACTGCGCAGACAGGAAGTCAGACACAAAGAATCCAGTCAGTTTTCAAAATAAAACACCCAGATCGTCTATCGTGTTGGTGGTTAATTGCGTTTGTCCCGCCCCTCTTTTACTGTGATTGGATGGCTGGTGACAGTGACGGGCACAGAGTTAATATTTTAAAATTTTCTGTTATTGGAAAAAAAGTTCAGCGCAGAATAAACGCTCAGCACCTCGTCAAGCTGCTCATTAAAAACAATAAATAAAAAAAATACGCTGTGCTCAGCGAAAAACACTTTGGTGGACACGGTAGGTAGTTGCAGCGGTGGCAGAGTGTCGGCCGGTATTGGTGCATGCTGATTGGTTCAAAATGACCAGAGGTCTACACCCAATAGGATGGAACGGATGCAAACGATTCTCTACGGAGGGTGAACAGACCGATATATTCATGCAGTGACATTAGATCTGCAAAAAAATAAATCAAGAAAAAAATGACCTAATCAGGAAGTAAACAAAAACCTACATTTCGCTCTTGAACTGCTTCGGTGGGGGAACCTACATTGTCTAGCTTATTAGATGTATTCACGAGAGGGACCATGTACAAAATACATTCATCTCCACAGCACAAACGATGCTTTGTTCCAGATTTTAGCTGTTGGTTTATTTCCATCTGCAGTCACCGGACGGAAAACAAAACTGTGTCGCACACATAACGCGACGTGACGGACACGGAAGAACACTTTAACGACCTCAAAGCTACCGAAGACCAAAACGAAAGGAGAAAGGTTTGCGTCGAGGGGTTCAAAATGCATCTGCCAGCAGGCGCTCGATAACAAATCTGAAATCACGAGTTCAGATTCAGGTTACAGGGCTTGAAATAACTTCCAACAAATTAGTTTGAACTTCGTTTTTCCTGACTCAACCCCAGCAGAAGATATCGTGCTAATCATTCAGTGTGGAGACGTGGTTAAAGTCTTCTTTAGATTTAAAGATAAGTTTGGAGATCACTGAAGTCACTAAGAATCAGGATGTGTACATTTCACAGTCGTCTAAATATCAATAGTCGTGATATTTCACATCGCGCTGACTGACGCAGACTTCTAGCCCGGCTAAAAATGTGGAAACGCACCCGGAGCTTTTTATTCCTTCACACGTCGTTTCTCTCTCTCCCCGCCTATTTCCAGACGCTCCTCTCCTCCATCGCAGTGGCGGGGAAACCCCTTGAAGATGGCGCTCCATCAGTAATGATTTTCTGCTCAGCTGAGCGATGGAAGGTTCGCACGAATGCACTCCCTCTCTCTCTCTCGCCCGCTCTCCCTCTCTCTGTGTAAACCCCATCATCCATCCCTCAATGCATCTCATTAAAGTTTTAAAGCAAAGGTAAGCCAGCACATCAGTGAACCCCTCTAACCCTCCTCCCCCTCCCCCCTCCTCCCCGTCTCTCGCTCTTGACTGAAATTAAGGAGGAGACGGCTCGGGATGTGTTTATTTAGAAAAAATAATGAGGCAAACGGGAGAGACGGCAAACGAAGTGCAGAAAAGAGCGGGAAGAGGGGAAGAAGTTGCGGGAGGGAGCTGCGGGATCTTCGGGGGACTCGTGGGGAGTTCCTGATGGTAGCGAGCGGGCGGACGGAGACGAAGGCCACAGCTGTTTAATCTGGAGGAGAGGTTTTCGAGCTCGGGGACGACTCTCTATTTAAACGATTCCTTATCGATGCTGGCTGGCAGGAGGATTGAGAGCGACAGGTGAAAACATCTGGAATTAGTGACGTCCTTCAAAGAAGCGCAGAGCGCCTCGTCCAACGAGAACACGGAGTTTGAAGTGAGCTCCTGTTTCTGCCGGCAAACATTTATCGACTTTGTATTTCAGGAGAGAACTTGATGCTTTTTGAATGGGAGTCTATTGGAGATAGAGGTTGTTGTTTTTTGGAGCCATCCCCTAGTGGCCCACAATGGTATTGCACTTTAAGGCATTGGCCTCACAGTTCAGACCTGGAGACTACAAACGTTTTTGAATTGGTAGCATGATACTGTATATTTAGATGAGTCTGCTCACAAGTAAGGGTTTTTATTTTTCATATTTTGAAGAATGTTATTCCTTCTTTCAAAAGTTAAAGACTGTAATGTTTCGTGACACACAAATTAAAGTTTTAACACCACAAATGAATAATAGCTTTCACTGCAATGCAACTTTAACACAAAATACATTTTTGTCATTTTCTGATAAATCTGTATTTTGTCTTTCTTCAGTATTCAACTAAATGCTGAACGAACGGATGAATAAGTGAGTAACAAGTCAGAATTTTTCTCTTTTGAAGCTTTGGTGTTCATTTTTAAGCTAAATGAGTTTCTCAAACTACTGAGATTTCATATATAATGCATGTATAATCCATTGGCTAAATTGCCCCAGGTTTTATTACCAACCAACAAGTTATATTTATAAATAGCAACCACCGAAGGTTGACCTGAACAGAAGGGATCGGCCCCAACATTCCCCAAGCAAGCCACAGCATCAATTTCTGGAGGCAAAGTGTTTTAAAGAAGAGTTCAGTTGATAATATCCAGCAGCGTTTTAGCAACGTGTTCTCCGACGGGGGATGTTGGGACAGGGATATCAATATTAATGGAATAATACCGAGACCTCATTATGCTGAAGGTCATGGTGGGATGTGGACCGAGAGCAGAGGAAGATGAACGAAACGCTTCAACATTTATGGCAGAGGAGAAACATTTGTCTAGCGGCAGGACGCCTCCTGACATTCTGACTTACTTTAAGAAAAAAATTAAAATTGTTCAATTCCTCAGTCAAAAAAAAAAACCGTGTTAAATCATCCCGGTGTGACTTTTAGAGTGTGCAGAGTGAAATTCAGCCATTAAAATGCAGGTTAGTACTGATTTATGGCACCGAGGGGACTCTTGAGCGCCGCAGATAGAAACCGCATGAGGGTGGGTGGTGGGGGCGGGGGTGGGGGGAGGATTCAAGAATGAGCTGCTCACCTACATTTTCTTTATTGTGCTGATGCAGACTGCATTTTTCTAGAATAAAAAAAATTGCTAATAAACAATATATTTTCTAAAATCACAAGATTGTAGAATGTAACCAAAAAAAAAAAAAACTTTCTTCAAATGCAACATTATCTGAACACAAGCAGCTACAAAAAAAAAAATCATTGCATGAATAAAATAAAGTCTAGAACCAACAAATTTACCTTATTTCCTGATTTAAATGAAGATTTAAGCAGCAAGTAAAACATCTGAAGCTTTACTTGACGTAAATAAATAAATAAACAATAACGGTAAAGCGTTTTTTTTGTTGGTTTTTTTGCCTTAACGGTTTAGAGGGCATTACAATTTCTGGCCACTCATCGACACACAGGCACGCACACACACACACACACACACACACACACACACACACACACACACACACACACACACTGCTGCAATGCAAGACGTCCGCCTGAGGGGATTGAACCACAAACCTTACGATCGACGGGCCTCACGCTCGACCCTCCGTGTTGTTTTCCGACACTCCGACATCGCGAGGAGAAGCTTGATCCCCCGTCGCCTACGGTGGCCTAATTTACCTCTAATGAGCTCTCAGTCTTGTCAAACAGCCCGACAAGTCTGGATGTTGGAATCACAGACCACGAAATGACACGCAGGCATCTGTGTGTGTGTGTGTGTGTGTGTGTGTGTGTGTGTGTGTGTGTGTGTGTGTGTGTGTGTGTGTGTGTGTGTGTGTGTGTGTGTGTTGACAGGAGATCGGAGGTGATGCAACCACCTTTGCCTGGGTGTGCAAGCCCCACACACTCTGAGGGCCCCCTAACACACACACACACACACACACACACACACACACACACACACACACACACACACACACACACACACACACACACACACACACACACACACACACACACACACACACACACACAGCTGACTTGGCTGACGCAACCCCGGAGCTCCCATGGTCTGAGCTTTAAGCTCCATCAGTACGGTCCTCTGAATGATGCATCGTGGTGCATTTACATCAGGCCTCTGACTCCCAAATGAACTCATTTCGCCTGAATATGTTTCAGCTACTTTATCGAAAGCCTTTTTCTCTGAGGAGAGAAGTCGCTCCCGTGTCGCTGTGGATGATGTCGATCTGCATTTTTCATCACAGCAGAATATTTTTCACCGCAGTTGAATACCGAGCAGGAACTCGGTGGACTGCACAGGACACAACAACATGTCCTCGGAGGGTCAGAGCGGTGACCCGCCAGCAGGCTTTACACATAAATGAAGGACTGACGCAGAGCCGAAAGGAAAAGGGCTGTTCTTTTGTACTGAGAAAATAAACAGAAAAGTTGTTCAAAATCTTCCACAGGATCAAACCCCTGGACCAGAACCATACAGCTCCATGTGTAGGGAAGGGCGGGGTTCAAAAAGTTTTTGACTTCAACACTGGTTCCTGAAAAACACTCTTCGATACCAATTTTATAAGAAAAAAGAAAAAGCCATTTTAGGTACATATCGTTGCCTTTCATGCAGTTTAGAGGGGGAGAGTGTAACACGGGTTGTTTTCTGGAGCTGCAATTAACAGATGTGCCCCTAACGCCTCGCCACACGCAAGCTATCGATCGACACTACAACTCACAACTCACATACTACCAGTAAACGCTAGCTTACAGACAGAGAAGCCTCCAACAGTCTATCCGCTCATTATCTTTACCCGCTTGGTTGCTGAACAGGGTCACGGGGGGGCTGTAGCCTATCCCAGCTGACTTTGGGCGAAAGGCTTCCTGCCAGTCCATCACAGGGAGGAACATCATCAATTAACCTAACGTGCATGTTTTGTGGGTGGTACCCGGAGAAAAGCCACGCAGAACCTGCCAGAATTCACACAGAAAAGGCCTTCGCCCCAGTTAAGGTTCGAACCCAGAACCTAACCGAACCACTTAACCGCCGCGCCGCCCCTGCTGAAACAGACACGTGGTCAAAACATTGGTTAAAAACATACAAGTTTTGGGATGGTGGGACTACCGGGAGAACATGCAAACATTACAGAGAAACGCCCACGTCCAAGCCCCGGCCCAGGTTCGAACCCAGCCCCAGACGAGATTCGAACCCGGGACTTTTTTTTTTGCTTTGAGGCGACAGTGCTAAACATTGCAACACAGTGAAATAAGACGTTTTAAATCAAGTTTTACCTCATTTGAGACCTAAATTATCTTTGTGGACAAGCCGCTCAAGTGGATGCTATCTCGTTGTAGCTCTCCGACTGTAATGCGATCAACTCGTTTAAAATAAAAACGTGTGTTTCTATGTATCCTGGGTATCGAAATTTGGCACCGAATGACAAAACATCTTTTGAAGTATTGAAGTTCCCAACCTTAATAAATACAAACGTTCCTCCTCCTCCTGCTGCTTGAAGCCTGTTTGGCACCATTAGTGGAAAATAAAATGTTAACAGCTCTGTGACAAAAAACCCAAATACCTCATTACTTCCGCACAAATTCAGGACATAACCCGAATGTACAATCCTGAAAACATCTTAAGAAGCTGGCAGAGGGAAGGGAAAGAAAGTGAGACGTTACCATCGGAGGGCGATCTTGATGGGCGTCGTGAGGCAGGAGGTGAAGAGGTCGGCGGGGAGGTCGGGGTTCATGGGCAGCAGCTCGCTGGCCTCGCAGGCGGCCAGCTGGATGCAGTTCTTCATGGAGGGCGGGAGGGGCATCTGGGCCAGCGGGTGGCTCGGATTGATGGCCGCCACCTGGACACAACCGGACAAGAGTGGATTCTTTACAGCCGTTCGTAGCACCTGAGCCCGAGCTTATAAATAACCACTCGGGAAGCGTTTCCGAGCCGATCTCAGGAGGAGTCTGGCTTTCAGACCCACAACACGAGTTATTTATTTCACTCCTCCACAACCTGACCTGCTCTCTGGGGAGGGGGGGGGGGAGCAGTGTGACTGACATCCTGATTTTAAAGAGGAGAAGCTTGTTTGTGGCCAGTGTTTGTGTCTGTCCAGAGGCCACAGCAGACTCACAAAGCATTAAATTAAATGCTAGAGTGTCTCACTGTGATGCCTGTTGAGGTCCCTCAACCTTTTGCACACTTTATTTTGCAGTAGATTTGAATATATCAGATTGGCTTTTTCGCACTAAATCTTCACTTTGAAGATTCACAAAATGAAAGATTTCTCTTTTAAAAAAGTATTCAGACAGTTTTCTGCGGCTGCAAATTGTGTTCCAGACAAAACCTTGACAGCAGTCAATCTGCGGCAACCTTTATTGATCGGAGAGAGTTCACAAAAGACACAGCTGTATAGAAAAGATCCCGAAAGTCAGACTGCATTTCAGGACAAATACAAACCAAAGAACGCTCTGAAGACCTCTGAGATAAAACTGAGATGAGAACGAGGGGTATGAAACCATTTCTAAGTCTTTAAGTGTTCCCAGGAGCACAGCGGCTTCAACAACAGAGATGGAAGATGTTCAGAAGTATCAGGACTCTTTGTAGAGTTGACCACTTAGTAACCGAGGAAGAAAGCCTTTGGTCAGGGATGTGACCAAATTTGAGAAATCTTTTAGTTGAAGCTGCGACGCTAAACCACCCCCTGGTCATGCTGTTTGTCCTGCCCTCTATTTGAGTCAAGCGGCAACCAGCAGTGACGTCACCCGTCGGTTTGTGAACGGTCGTTACGAAGCCTCCAGTTCAGATTCTGTACGTCGCCATCTTTGCTCGTTCGGAGCGGTTTGGAGCAGGAAGTGACCCGTATTTGGACGAGCTGGGTGGAGGAGCCAGCGGTGGATCTGACTGATCTGATTGGAAACCTGACGATACTACGTCCCGCCCACCAATAGCTGTAACCTGACTGCACCACAGGCCTGTCAATCAAACAGACACTCCCACAAAAAACACGTCTTTTTGAAGCTTATTTTCTAATTAATGACGGGATTATTTTCAGATGGACAGCCAGAAAACTAATAAGAAGAAGTGACTTTAGCTAACAACACCGAGATAACTGGTGGAGAAATTGTATTCACTGAGAATTGTATGAGAGAAGTTGAATGGAAGTCTATGGAGCTGGAAGCTTTTTGGATCCAACCTCTAGAGGCACTCGGTGGTATTGCAGCTTAAAGCACGTTTGCATAGGCCTCATTTTCCAGAGCCGGAAGCTACGAACACTTTTATATACAGTCTGTGGTCTAAATACTTTCGGAAATGACTGCAGGAGCTAGAAATTGACTTTAGCATTGTAAGAAAGGCAAATTGCTGGTATTGTAGCAGTCAGTCAGAGTTAAGCACAGACGAGGGGAGGAAACAGGAAACTGCAGCTTGAAACTGGTATAGAAGCATGCAGCAGAGGAGGAGGTGAAAATACAGAGAAAAGCTGCAACTCAGGAACAAGAAAGAAAGTTAAAATCTGTGGTATCTGAAGACTTGGAAGTGAAATAAAAAAAAAAAAAAGGAGAAAACTAATCTGAAGTCCAAGTGTGGGTTTGAGCAAATGTCCAGCAGTGGCAACAGGTGACGGCTTTAGCACCCTGTTACCACCTACACAAGCCTGTTCCGACTATTGTCACTGATGCAAGCTGTTTGTGGTCTGGCATCATCTCACAAAAGACTGTTCCACAAAATATTCATTTGGTGGTTGAAGCGATGAATGTGTCAATTTTGTGCCTCATTCTCTGTGAAAAGTCTTGCATTTACATCCCGAAGCTGCTTTTTAAGATTTCTACGCCGCTATTTCTTGTTTAGCACATTACAAATTTAAGCACAAAGTTTGGGAAGACTCACTGAAAAAAAATCTCACTAAAACCTGAAACAAACCACCAGCTAAAAAAACGAGCATTAAAAGAGACAAAAACAGGAGCAGAGTTTGATCTCAGAAGATTTCAAATTGGGACTTTTTTCGGGTTTGTTTGGAGAACAGTGTGATAGTTTATTGAACCCGGGGAGGAGGTTTTCCCTCCCGCTCGGCCTCTTAGCGGTCCTCGTCTTTTCCGAGAGCAGAATTAGCGTGTTATTTTCACACGCGGTGACAGCTCGGTCGATACTCGCAAAGGTGAAAAACGGAGGAGGCCTGCGTATGATGTAAAACTTTAATTATATCCGGAGCTCTTCGCTATTTATGTGCTCATTGTGCTGTTGTAACTGTTGATTTGTTTGCTGGGAGTTCAATACGGTTTCTGTCTTTTTGCTGAGTCGACTTTAATGAGTTGCAGGTCCAAATGAAGGAAACCATCGAAGGCTTCCCTTTATCATTGCTGACTGCTGCGGCTCCTTTCCTCTCATACTGCAGCGCTGCATAATTTTACTGAGAAATTAGCCAGGGAGATTATTATATTATTATTATGACCTCTTTTCTGCAAAACACAAGTCTGTATTATTGCAGTAGAGACTGCATCACACATTTTAAACAAAGGTCACTGAAACATTTTTTTCCACAAACATGTCAACAGTTCTGCAACTGAAAACGTCCACAATTTGTTTTTATCTTCTTGTATGTTTTATCTGCTAAACTCTACAATAAACAGCACGAGGATTTAACATCTCAGGAATGAAATAAGTTAACGTCAAGAAAACCATCTCAGATGACTGAGAAATTAATGACAGACGAAAAGGACTGACCAACCTTCGGTATGGCAGAAAACATCGCGCATACTCGTCAGTGTGATCTCTAATCAATAAAGAGCCAGAAGAATTATCACCAAATCTGATCCTAAAAGAACCAACAAATGTGATGATTTTTATCTTGGAATAATATGTATGTTTGTATAAAAAACTTTTTTTTTTTTTTAAATGAATAAAAAAAAAATGCATGTGAATAAAAAGGGGTGAGCTGAAGGAACAATGTAAAGGATGAACTAAAGATTTATATGATAATGAAATATATCAATTTGTTTTTAAAAAAAAAAAGAAGAAAAAAAAAGGGTAATAAACATGACAGCAGTCTAAATATGTTTGTAAATTATCTCTGTATATCATTTCATAAAATCTCTATCCGTCTTGTCTGTCTGTTTGTCCTCAGCATGTCAACAACCGTTCGTCTAACCTGCTTCAGACCCAGGAGACGTGTTGCTGGGGACCCAAAGTTGTCCCTTTTGTGCGATTTGGACACGCTGACATTAATACGTTTTCATAAAAAGGCGACTGAAAAACGAGTGAAATAATAGCAAACCTGACAACCCGCTTCGACCAGTTGCCAGGTTTGACAGAGACTGCGCCTACCCTGTCGGGACCATTATTTCAAATATAAAATTATATTTTCCTCAGTTTAGTGACGTTTAACTTACATCACCTGTTGTTGAGGAGCTAATGATAGCATTATTGCTGGATAAAAGTACACGGGTTCACCCAATTATTTTCTACCTGCCCATGCTCCTCCTTTGGCTTGAGATACATCACACGCCTGCGGGGAAGCATCTCCATCTCCTCCATTAAATACCACGAGCCAGGAGTCATAATGAAAAACTGGCTATTTTCAACGGGCGCTGTACGAGTTTCTATAAAATCTGCAAAAGGTTCCGACTGCATATTTTCACTCTGAACATTTTGATTATTGAGTGTAGATTTATGGGAAACGTTATCAGTTTAGAATGACACCGACAACACAATATTGTATAAAAAGTGAAGGGATCTGAAAAAAACGTTCTGTAGCGACTGTTTGTTTTGTGGTCATTTTAAGCAGAATGTCACAAAGTTGTAAAAGAAAAAGAAAAAAGAAGAAAATCCTCCAGTGGAGACGAACAGGTCCTTCACTGTTCGTACCTTTGATGTCTGAGCTGCTTTATGTTCCCCCTAAAAATCATAGCAGTGTACTACTATCAAAGAGTTTATTAATCCGCCTCCAGTATGAGAACCGCTGCATCAAAAAGACTCAACGCGCCGCCGACAGTTTTTAGATACAAGATTGATTTCATTGACTTGGATTCTGCCTTCAGCTTCTTCTGATGTCGCTGAGAGCACCGTTTCTGGATGTTCACATTTCACCACCAACCGCACATCTAATCTCTTTGGGTATTACATAAAGGCAGACGTATGCGGAAGGAAAACCTCCTTTATTGAAGATAAATTATCATGTAGAGCCTGAACATCATGAAAAAAAAAACATCCAGATTAAAAAAAAAAACCCGCTTGTTCTATTGATATCATGTAGTATGAATTATGTAATATATCTTTAAAATATTGCATCAGCAAAACCTTGTGCAACCGTTTCATAGATTTTGGACATGAAGTCGAAGGTTAGAAATCCATCGGTACAAATGAGTGTCAGAGGTGGAGAACAGAGGATGAGAGTTTGATTTCTACCTGCAGACTGAACGGCACCTCACGAGAACAAAGTGTCCTTCAATCGAAAATAATCTCTTTTATTGGCTTTTAGAAGTTTTATGAAAGCCTTTCTTTTCTATACTTTAATTGGCTGCTTGTAATGTGTGATTTATACTTTTATTGTGTTGTTTTTCATCATTTTAACCCGAAAAGCATCTTAAAAAACTTTATATAAATAAAATGTTTTATTATTATAAAAGATTCAGGGATCTATTATTATAAATTAAGGTCATCTGTCAGGATTATTATTATTATTTTTTTTTTTAAACAGTCTAGTTCCAGTTGTTAGTCGGTGCTCAAAATCACTTTTCTCACTTCTAAACAAACCGACACAACAGAAACGAAGGATTTGGGTTTGATGAGCAGATTCAGGTTTGATAAAAATGGGATCGAATCCCGTTGCTCTCTGCGATAAAAACCAGAGCTGCAGACTGAAATCTATTTGTCGGACCTCCCCGGGTCACAGTATATCTCAGCGTCTGACGCAAGTCGGTGTAAACAGACGACCCGAGGCTCTCTGCACCCGAAGGGCGAACCCACTCAATTAGAGGATGAGACGGGAAAACCAATGAAACAAATGATCCGTGGGCTGCCTGGAGAAAAAAAAAAAAGAAACAAAGAATTCCTCATACTTCAGGCCGGGAAAAAAAAAAAAAATTCAATCTGGATTTTATTCTTAACTCGAAGACCTGATTCAAACATTCGATGCCGTTTCCTGTTACTCTAATCAGGACTGTAGAAGAAGGGCTGCTGATGAGGCCGTGTGGATTTATATAATGACTTTCTGCTACTGTACATATTATTCCACAGGCTTCCTGCTCTCTGCTGGTCCAATAACTCATTAGCTGACTCTATAATAGGAGGAAGAAACCGGGGCGAGGCTCGGATCTCACTGTGAGACGCTATGTATTTACGGTGCCGCTCTATACGAGCTCAGCACACGCATGAATAAATGATGATGTTAAAAATACAAAAGAATGCTCTTAATTAGTGGAGGAGAGAAGGCGGGGAGGGTATGCATCATCTTGTGCAGCTGTGCACGCATCTATCTTTTCCCTGTAAAAATGCATGTTTTAAGTCTCTTTGAAATGCTTGTAGGCCCAGGAAGACAAACGCTACCATGTGTTTTGGGCGTAAATACTTTTTGGTGTAAAATCTGTACAGAGTTGGTCAAAAGTTACCTTTAAGTGGAATGATCTCCTTTTTTTTTCTACTTCTACACCCGTCTGTAAATGTTAAATCTAAATATTTAAAATATGAATATCGGTATAGTCAGCGTAGCTGCCAGGATATATAATATGATATTATTTATGAAATCTTTTAAAAAAGAAAAAAAGAGGCTTCAAGAAAACTAATTCAAGAAAATATGGGAGAAGTGGAAAGTACATATTTCCCCAAAACGCCCTTCCTTCGTTTAAGAACCATTTACATATGTGTGTGTAAAAGTATAAGTATGTATATTTAAGAATGCGTGTATTTTTACCAAGCGGCAACCAGCAGTGCTGCCACCCGTCGGTTTGTGAACGTCCGTTACGAAACCCCCAGTTTAGATTTTGTCCATCGCCATCTTTCTAGTTCGGAGCTGTTTGGAGCAGGAAGTGACCATATTTGGACGAGCTGGGGGAAGGAGCGAGCGGTGGATCTGACTGATCTGATTGGAAACCTGACGATACTACGTCCCGCCCACCGATAGCTGTAACCTGACTGCACCACAGGCCTGTCAATCAAACACGTCATTTTGAAACTTATTTTCTAATTAACGACGGGATTATTTTCAGACGGACCGCCAGAAAACTAATGAGAAGGAGCGACTTTAGCGAACAACACCGAGATAACTCGTGGAGAAACTATATTCACAGAGAATTTCATGAGAGAAGTTGAATGGGAGTCTATGGAGTCGGCTGCTTTTTGGATCCAACCTCTGGTGGCACTTGGTGGTATTGCAGCTTAAAGCACACAAGCTACGAACACTTTTATATGCAGTCTATGATGTTTACAAATATAATACAATATATATATATACATACATATATATACATATATATAATAAATGAGATCATCATTCCTTTTATACACATATATATATATATATATATATGTGTATGTGTGTGGATATAGATGACAAAACACCCTGTTCTAATTTTGTTCTTATTTTACTGCATATAGTTTTCGCCATGTGATTCTAAATAAAGAATAAAAAGAAGAAGAAGAAAGAAATGCTTGCAGGCCTGATTGCTGCCGTGTGGATCCGCGCGCGTCTTCCTGCAACATAATTCCTCCTCTAATGAGGAAGCCGTCGACTCGACATCACAAACAAACACGGCGACGTCTCTAAAGCCACTCGTCTTGTCGACTGAAGGAGAACACGGTCTCTGGGAGGAGGCGTGGAGAAGGCGCGTGGCGGCGTCTCTAATCCGAACGGTACACAAGACGACTTTGGCAGCAGAAGCTGATTAATGCCGAGTTTCCACTGTGATGATCTCATTAGCATATTGTAATCTCACAAATTAGCTTGAAAATCACCGTGACAGCTTTCTTTTCTCTCTCTGCCTCCAGGGACTCTTTAACTGCTGGAAACTCCTCTTTTTTTCTTTTATTTATTTATTTTTTTGCCTTTGTAATGTGACACTAATTAATGAGACTAATGTGACACTGGAAGAAGATTTCACATGTAACACGCGTGTAACACGTAGAAAGACCAGGAAGCTGCTCCGGTCCAGAGGAACGTGTTTACATACGATGTTTATTATTCATTAAGGGAATGGAAGGAGATGGAGAGAGACGATGGAGAGCATCGTGGACACACACACACACACACACACACACACACACACACACACACACACACACACACACACACACACACACACACACACACACACACACACACACACACACACACACACACACTCTTCCTGTCCTGCAAATAATGCAGCTACATGTTTGCTGAGTGCTTTGCAGGAAGTGATGAGATATTTAAAAGGAAGCAGGTGGTCCTTTAATAGATCACTCAGAAGACACACACACACACACACACACACACACACACACACACACACACACACACACACACACACACACACACACACACACACACACACACACACACTCTTCATCGCTGCATCTCCTAAGCGGTCCGGTTCCTGGTGGGACCAGCGCTGCTGTTCTACGTGAATGCGTCTGGACTCGGGGACGCGGCTGCAGGAGAGGGAGGGCGAGGCGGGGGACTCCCCGCTCACATCACCTCCTGCACGGCTCAAACATCTCGGTATCCTCCATCACGCCTCCCTGTTTACTCACTTCCTGTGCGAGCGGGCGCGAGGCAAAGGACTTCCCGACCGCATTTAAACCTTTCAGCTCCACTTCTGGACTTTCTTTTTTTTAAGACTTTCTGTGCAGTGTTGCAGCAAATGTCTTCAGAGTGTGCTCCCAAAAAACAACAAGTGACCCATCAGGTTTCTGCCCATGCGTGTGATGACAACAGCGCTCCTTCAGGGTGGGACTTTGCCCTGAATTAAACTCAGCCGACGACAGACAGCTCTTCATACAGCTTTCGTCTCGGCTGCAGCCTCGGGAGAACCCCAAGCGGAACCATTACTCCGCGACCCTCGTACGAACCAGCGACACCACCGAGGAGCCGCTGCCCGACGACGCTACGTCCCGCCCACCGATAGCTGTAATCTGACTGCAGCACGGGCCTGTCAATCAAACAGACCCTCACCCCTCCCAAAAACACAGCTTTTTCAAGCTTATTTTCGAATCAATGACGGGATTATTTTCAGAAACTAATCAGAAGGAGCGACTTTAGCTAACAACACCGAGATTAAATGGGAGTCTGTGGAGGCTTTTTGGAGCCGACCTCTAGTGGCACTCGGTGGTATTGCAGCTTTAGGCACTTCTGCATTGGGCTCAGTTTTGTGACTCGGCAAGCCGAGTGTCTTTGGTTTTAGATTAAAAATAGTCTCATATTCATCTTATAATTCCATAAACCCCAGGATGCGAGAGTCAGTGTGTACTCAGGGCTGATCGCAAGCATGGAAAAATAAAAGTAAAACCTCCTGCACCCCAAATCAAATATGCATATCCTCATTAAAGCTTTATTAATCAGTTTTTGACCAGCAGCTGTTAAAGTAAAACAAACAAAAAAAAAATTGCAAATATTTACCTATTAGTGTCCTCAGTATGCAGCTACCTTCTTCTCCTACAGGTGTAGGAAGCTGATGTGCATGAAACAACTACTTCTACAAAAATAAATCTGGCTATTATTTGGAGAATGTTTGATTTGAACCCGAGATAATGACCAGCGAGCAGTTTGTGATGTTCGTCCAAACGCAGAGCCGTTATTTTAAAGTTGCCGCCCTGCTGTGATCTCCACAAACTCAACAAACACAGACGAAGAAGAAGAGTCTGAGGACAGAGAGACTCGTGATGGATTCTGACAAACAACACGGCGACTCAGCAGTTTGTCTGCTGCCGCTGTATTCCAGCTCTTCCTCTCACTCTCGGCTCAGCTCGTCCCCGTACCTCCCTTTCCTCCCCTCCCCTCCCTTCCCCTCCCCTCCCCCTCCCGTTTTCCAGCTAATCTACAGTCTGGCTGAAACTCCTCCATGAATAATTGAGATGAATGACAGCGCCATCTCATTAGGAATTCACATAACATGCCACAGCCAGGAGAGAAAGAAAACATAATAAAAAGATGGAAAGCGCTGAAAGGACCGGGGCTGGAAGTGATCCGTGTGTGTGTGTGTGTGTGTGTGTGTGTGTGTGTGTGTGTGTGTGTGTGTGTGTGTGTGTGTGTGTGTGTGTGTGTGTGTGTGTGTGTGTGTGTGTGTGTTATGGAAACTAAAAACTCAATCATTTATAGGCAGCTGCCCGTTTGATTGGCTGAGGACATCCTGGATGTTTAATAGATTCCAGCTGAGGACTCGACACTCGCTGACACCCATCAGGTCTCCTTTACAAACGCTGTGTGATCAGCCATTAATAACTGTGTGTCTGTGTGTGTCTGTGTGTGTGTGTGTGTGTGTGTGTGTGTGTGTGTGTGTGTGTGTGTGTGTGTGTGTGTGTGTGTGTGTGTGTGTGTGTGTGTGTGTGTGTGTGTGTGTGTGTGTGTGTTCGGATGACTCATAAATTTTTTGTTATAATGCAAGGAATTTATTATTATTGGTATTTATAATTATTATAGTTCTTGCAAATAAATTGCCTTTTTGGAGGGTTCAACATGCTCAAAAAAACTCATAAAACTTTGCACAAAAATCAGCCCCAGTGGAAATCGAAGTATTTTATAGGTGGCTCGCTAGCGCCCCCTGGAATGAGATCTCAAGGCTGCTTTCACCTACATGAATGAAATTCGGTGGACTTGTGTATCACACTTAGATCTAAAAAAAAAAAAAAAAAAAGTGTATTTGCACCAGGAGCTCAACTCAACAGGAAGTCCGCCATTTTGAATTTCGTGGCCATTTTGGCGATTTGCAGGTGTTGTGCTCTAACGAACTCCTTCAACAGAATTTATCGGACCACCCTAACCCCCACGTTATTTTGATGTATGTTGTCTGATCTTCCTCGAACTTTACATGTTTGATAAAAAGTCCCGCCCTAAACACATCTGCATGGTAATATGCAGTCATAGCGCCACCTGCTGGCAACAGGAAATTACATATTTTATACTTTCACGTGCTTCTTTGAGCCGGTTGATCACGGCAATCCCCCACCCGCTGGCTCCCCGACGGGCGGAGGTGCAAGGGGCCCGCATATCACTGCTTGCAGTTTAAATTTTTACCAATTTACAAGCCCACTGCTACCTCACAGGCTGTTGTATTGTGACGTGAACAGCGAGTGTGTGCGCCCACCTCCAGCTCCTGCTCCCTCTGCAGGGCGAACTGCTTGAAGGACTTGACGATGATCCCCGCGTTGGAGCAGTCGTACACGAAGATGGACGGGCTCCCCATCCACGTCTGCAGGTCGTAGATGGACAGCGGGATGTACTGGGTGTAGTTCTGCAGGAGAGGGGATGAGAGGAGAGAGGCAGGCACATCGTGTTGGTGCTGATAACTCACTTTTATAGATTTGTGTTTAATTATTAAGCAGTCATCTGTTTGATGAAGAGCGAGAGCAGTGCGGAGGGGGAAGAGGAACAGCGGAAAAAGAGAAAACGAAACCATGGGAGGGAGACAGGGAAGTGAGGATGGCGATGGGAACGGAGAGAGGAAGAGGAGTGTAAATCTAATAACCACGCAGCTGTAAAAGGTGTTCCAGCTAAATCCCCACTGATGTCCTCCTCGAGCAGCCGGTGACACAGCAGCTTCATTTTACAGGATGAGGAAAAGTCAAATGTAGAGGAAAAGGAAGAAGAAGGCAGGAGGAGGACATCAGGCCCGAGGGGGCACTGAGGAAAAGGGAGGCAGCGGCCGAACCCCGACAGCAGCGCTGCATCATTGTAAGAGGGTGCTTACTTATCGGACGAAGCGGCGAACATGTCGAGATGTTTTTGTCTCTAAACATCAGGAGAGCTGAATGCTGACATGACAGAACGTTTTTAGGAAACTTTTTTGTTTTATTATTTTATTCGGACCCCAGGAACACTCAAGACATTTTAAATTTGTTTGGGTGAAGGCTTTAAGGAGTTACGGCTCCTCTGGGCTTCTTTCTAAATGATGCATTGGTTGAGTTTGCAGCACCAAACCGACTGGTCAAACACAGGCCTCACAACATGGGTACAGCAGACACATTGGCTCTTTGTGATGTCCAGTCCCTCCAGGCTTTTTTTTTGTCATTGTTTTAAACAATTTTTTTTGATTTTGCAGCAGATCCTCTCAAAATTTGTGATGTAATTTGTTGAGTTTTAGGTGAGTTTGTTTGCAGTACAAGTCTCGGAATTAGAAAACAACTCTAGTCAAAGAAATAATTTAAGATTTTTTTTTTTTATATATATATATATTTCAGTAATATGTGATGACTTCCTGTGATAATAATCCTGCTGCACATCATAGAAATATTCACCTTGTAATGTGGTTTTCTTTCTGTGTTGAACATAGAGAACCATCACGGGGCTCAAAGTGATAAAAAGTGTCTAAATGTGACATAGCTTTACAGAACAGACAGTCTGTGACTATAATATAGAATACAAAGGCTACATCTGCTGTCACAATAAGAGTTTTAAATGCTTTTTAAATCACATTCATTCAACACTAAAACAAAGTTCAGTCTCTTACAGCTGGAAGTGTGGAGAAAACTCATTTAACATATTCCTCATTCCCATTTCCCACAAACCCCATCACTTCCTGTTGTTGCGGTCAGCTAGCAGCAGTTTGTTTTGATGGTGAGAGGAGAGGGGGCGAAGCCTCACTGGTTGGAAATGACCAGTTAGTTCAGGTAATAAAGAGAGTTTTATTTTGAAAGGAGACTTTATGTCGTAATACTTTCAGCAGAGCTTCTGTTCACGACGTTTATTTTGGCTTTGCGTTACTCTGATTATTTCCATAACCCCATTAAATTAAATTGCATTTTTGATGGACATGGCCAGCAACACGTTGCATCAAAGGTCTCGTACTGGCACCTAATTTTTTTCTGAATATGAGATTACAGTTCTCTAAAAATATAAACATGAGGATGTCTAAAAATCCCTGTATGTTTGTGTGGTACCTTGTTAAAAACCCAGATCTCTCCGTTGACCGTGGGTCGCGGCACTCCGTGGCCGTTGTAGTGGAAGAGGACTCGCTCCTCTTTGGCGTTGCGTCTCAGTGACGTGCACAGTTTCTTCACTTCGTCCACTGTGGGGTCCAAACTCTGTTTGTAACGCGCCTGAAAGACAAAAGGGAAGGAAGGGAAATGTCAGCACGATTGTTTTATACCTGAAAATAAGTCGTGATTGGGGTAAATATACTACAATAGAGGGGTTTCCGACATCTCCGCAGAACTAAAACACTTTATGTATGATTTTTTTTTCCACTGTGTCACATGCTCGACCTCTATTCAGCTTTCAATACTGTGAACTATTTTGAATTTGCGAGACATCTGGATTTGTCTGAAGTTCAGCCTGTACAATACAGATTATACTGTACATCCAGAGTTTGAATATTTTCCTGAACTCCAGAGTTTTACCTTTTCTGTGGCCACCTCTAGTCATCGCTAACTGGTGGAGTTCCCCAAGGGTCTATTCTTGGTCCTCTACTGTTTCCACTTAGCTTTATTATCAGCAATTAAAAAGTTCAGATCTTAAAGCTATTCAGATGATATCCAACTTGACACCCAACTGTCTCCAAATTATATTAACACGGTATATTGACTTTTCAACTGCCAGAGAGATAATAATCTGTCAGAAATCTTTGCGGCTGGTGCCAGAACACTGAGCCAGCATGTCACTCGTTAACCATCACGGCAACAAAACAAAAATTATTGATGACGACCCAAAGTTGAATTCAAACCTCAGCAGCATCACCGAACCATCCCTCCATGATATCTGAAAACATCTGTTGCATCACTCTCCTTCGGGACGACACTGTGCTCCGTAAGTAAACTAGACTTAACTTCTGAAATCTGTTGGGTGATCTGTCAACAAAGCTGAACTCAACATTCACCTTGTCTGCTTCAATCTGTCAGAGTGAATGTTTTCGCTGTAAAAGATACACCAACGAACAACGTTGCGCAACGCACTTCCCACAAATTGTCTCATTTCTTGGAAATGCTAAGAGAACGGCAGACAAAGTAGTACACTCCCCCTCATTCATTATGTTAACTGATGTAATACCTGCTGGTATTTGTATGGTTTCAATTAATGTAACATAAGGAGCCTTGGGAAGACAGAGTACATAAGAGATAGAGAGACATAACAATACATAAAAGATGTATTTATGTATGTCTACAAGAAATGAGGTTGGATCCTTGAGGGAGGGCCGTCCTGACGGTTTGTGTGCGTCACAAAGCTTCATGAGACAATTACGGAGCGCACCGAGCCGGGGTGATCCAACAGGCACTTACATAAACAGGAAGTACTTATGTTTATTAAATCAGAGATATTTTCTAAGGTCAAACACAAGGAAACAGGCAGGAAGACAAAGAAAAACAACCACGACGGTCACGGTTTTGACTTCAAGAAGGGACTCCAACAAACATTTTGATATTTGACATTATTTTAAATATTTTCAAATCTGACATGTAGCTGAGAAGGAAAGACATCTGAAAATTTGGATGAAAAAAATCTCAAAGTGGAAAAATAATTTTAAGGAAACACTGCTGATATTTTACATGAAAGGAAATATAAAACAGTAAAGGACACAAAACTTCAGCATAAACTTCCTTATGTAACTTATGTATAATTTAACTCTCCAAACTTTTCCAGTCTGTAAGTCAACTTCACATTAATAAAAGATTTCTTGAATTGACATTTGGCGTTACATACAGTAACACTTAAGACTACAACTTCTTGTATTCTGTGCAGTCTTTTCACTCTTCTTTATTCACTTTCACCCCTCAAAAAAATGTTCTTGCGCTGACTAATCAGAAAAAAAAATCCCTCCAGCTAAATTGCACAGACTTGCAGAGTCGTAAATTACAGAGAGGTGAAGCTGTTTTGGAGGCTTAAGTTGGAAAAAAACCTCAACACATCGTGTCAAATAATTTCTAACCACTATGAAAGATAACTATTAATAAGACATTTAAACAAAAGGTCTATTTCACCAACAGATGACTCTTCGCAACATGGAAAGCATTGATCACCGAGTTGCATTCAGACCTCTAACATTTTCTCCTCAAAGACAATGTTCACATTTAAAAATAAGGATCTGAATCAGTTTTGAAGTGACTAACAGGCTGGCAGACCAGAGAGAGACATTTTGATCGCAATCATCCGGCATCAGATTGACTCACACAAAGATGCTTTTTGCAAGTTGCCCAAACTCCTCATGAACACAACGGTATTCAAATAATAGCGATTTCAGCTACAAGAAAACTGCTCGGCACCAGTTGTGCGATAGTTTGGTCCCATGAGAGTACATCACAAACTTTACAAAACCCACGTGTAATTCGTGGGCAAACGAGGAGGCTTTTCCAACGTCTGGGTGTAAAATTTAAACAAGCTGCCGATAGTAGGACGGGTTTGAAATACGGCGAAACATAGTACGAGAACTCTTTTGTAAAGCTTTGTTTACCAATGTGAGTCAGAGTGAGAAAAAATAAATAAATAGTGGCAGGTTCGACACGTAAACAAACTAAAAGAGACGTCGCCACAGTTGCCTCACTGCTCGTCAACACGTTTTCCCTGCCACCCGTCGCCCGTTTTTATATCGCCTGACTGATGCTGGAAGAGTCGGCGTGGAGCTCGCGCCCGTGTGGCGAAGCTGCAGGGTTGAAACTTAAAAAAAAAAGGAGGAACGGCAGGAGAACGCATACATCGTTTTGTGGCTCCTTCGGTTTATCAAATTAAAGTGTTTGTGTGTGCGTGGACGGATGGAAGGGACACGAGAGGTGTCAACGAGTTATGCAACAGAGAGGCACCCGTTTTTCTCCCAAGTCTGAATCATTATCACACTCACCGAGGCCCTTCTGTTACACAACCAACATGCCTTTTACCGAGCTGCCTGCCTCCTGTCAAACGGCTTTGAATCACACAAGAAGTCATATTTCGACTTCGACTTCTCGGGGGGGGGAAAAAAACAAAAAAAACTTCCAGCTGCTGAAAACTCACAATCGAGACGAAGGCGCGGACTCGCATCTCCACAGGTTGGAGCGGTTTTACCGGTCTTATAAAAAAAAAAAAAAAAAAAAATGGGGGGGGGGGGGGGCAGCAGAAAATAACTTTTTTCTTGGAATAAAAATATCAAAAGAAGCTTAAAGAATAAAGAGTCGTCCCTTCATATTTCTGAACTAATTTTGTCAGAAATTTTGTATTGCATTCCTCCGTTCGGCTCCCGTTTCTAACGGACGTTATTTTAATCATATCAGTATAATTCACATTCCTCAGCGCTGATTTAATCAGTACGACAGTCTGTCGCCACTCTGCTGCTTTCACTGTCCTTGTTCAATCAGTGATACTGATCTCGGTCCCTGATTATTCTTCGGGGCTTCAACACTTCCTGCCCAGATGTTTCACAATAAAGTCCTTACAGAATCTTTCATTTCTATACAAATGATTTTATTCCTTCAAGTCATCTCAGCTACAAAATTCAGCGAACAGCGAATTAATTTTAGTGTTTCGAGCAAAAATACCATCAGAAATGAAATCGAAATCGACTATAAATTGAAGGTTTTTACCCGACCTTCATTAGCAACACGTGTATATTTGTTGTATGTTTTTACTATATATTTAAGAGTTTTCAGTATAAAAGAATAATTAAAGACTCCAACACTGCAGTCTGATTTAGAAACGCTCTTTTAATCCCATCCTGTCGGCTGAATATTTATAACTCATGCAACAACACAGCAATTATGATCCTTTTGTGTTTAAATGCTGAAGCTGCGAGATCATTATTCAAATGATACTGTGTAATCCTAATTATTAAATGCATCCTGATATTCAGAAGTAAAATGGCCACTTGGTCACATCACACATCATCACAGTGGCCAAACTGAACAGACCTCCATCAGAGACCGCCGACGTTTCCAGCCGAGAAGAGTTTCAATTGAGCAGTGATTCGATTTTGGTTGCAATCGGATAAAAAGCATCTGAATGGCGAAAGGTGAAGCGCTCACACCGACGATATCGAGTGGTATCTGCTGATGGTGTCGGAGAGGGACCTGAAGCGTCCGAAATCAGAGCTCATACTGGAGGGTGGAGGGAGGAAATGAAGGAAAGGGGGGCGGGGGGCTTAGTGGGACAAGTGTTTACTGCTTGTTGTCAATATTTCCGATGACTCCCAATTGTGTTTAGATCCTTCAGCAAAGCTGCTCATTTGCATTCATGACAGTCTAGCAAATTCAATTCAAGTGGCATGGAGATTAAGACAGATTCATATGTATGAGGAAAACACCAAGGAGAGGCTATTTAAATACACCAATTACAGTTTTTAAGAGATGTGCAAGTGTGTGTGAGAGAACTTGACTCAGTAACCGGTAGGGCGCTCCGCCAGCTGTCTCCGGAGAACAGGCTGGATGTATAAGTGCTCGTAGCTTCTGGGTCTGAAAATTGAAGCCGATGCGCAAGTGCCTGAAGCTGCAGTACCACCGAGTGCCACTAGAGGTCGGCTCCAAAAAGCCTCTGGCTCCATTTCTGGCGGTCCATCTGAAAATAACTTTGTCATTATTTTTCGAAAATAAGATTCAAAAAGACGTGTTTTTGGGGGCACTTCTGTTTGATTGACAGGCGTGTGGTGCAGTCAGGTTACAGCTATCGGTGGGGGGGACGTAGTATTGTCGGGTTGCTGCAGAGCAAGTGTCAACCAGTGACGTCACTCGTTGGTTTGTGAAACCGTAATGAAGCCTCGAGTTCGGATTTTGTCCGTCACCATCTCGCTGGTTTGGGGCGATTTGGAGCAGGAAGTGACCATATTTGGACGAGCTGGGGGAGGAGTGAGCGGTGGATCTGACCAATCTGATTGGAAACCTGACGATACCACGTCCTGCCCACCGATAGCTGTAACCTGACTGCACCACAGGCATGTCAATCAAACAGACCCACCCACCCAATATTTTTTGTCAGAGCCAGAAACCACATCCACTTTTATATACAGTCTTTGGTCCAGACGTTAACAGGAAGCTGTCCGCCTGTAACATCTTTACCTCCACTGTAAGACACCTGTGTTAAATCCATGGAGGCCACAAGAAACAAACTCTGCTTTTAGAGATGCGTTCTGCGCCCTCTCTCCTCGATGCCATTTATCTTTATGTCACTTCCTGAGAACAGGCGACCTTTTCAAAGTACCGTGAGCATTCAGGATGCAATTAAAGACGGACCGTGGAGCTGTCAGGTGCGACAGGAGCCTCGCCAGCT
The DNA here is from genome assembly GCF_029030835.1 of Brachyistius frenatus. NCBI lineage: Eukaryota > Metazoa > Chordata > Actinopteri > Embiotocidae > Brachyistius > Brachyistius frenatus. Next base: position 159,429 of record NW_027210722.1, read on the forward strand.
GTCATGCGTTTTACTCAACACAATAGGTGATATGCGTAGTGTGAAGGTAAAAAGAAAAGGCCGCTGTGAATACATTTAATTTCTCATTATTCACTGAGGATGCCCGTGGAGAGTTAAAACTCCAATGAGAACATGTCTAAATAATAAAAATCGACACGGTGTAATAAAGAGGGAAGCACCTGCATGAATTAAACGAGGCCGTCGTCTCATGCGGCAACTTGAAAACAAAAAAATAAATAAAACCTTAAAGGACATGTTAACTGGGATGACAGTGACAGCAGCAGCCACTTGTTGGCAGACAGGAAATGAGCAAAGTCAACCTCTGTCCTCTGAATCAGCGCTCAACATCTGAGCGGCACCACCGGGCCTGTTCGCATGTGAAGCACACCAGAAATAAAAGACAGTGAAAAAAGAAAAGGGAGTAGAAAGATGAAGGAAAATGTTTCAAAGCTCTATATCCTCCAGTTTTCTTTTACCGACTTGCGACGCCGCGACTTGACTCCCATCAGTTTCGCAGGTCTTCCCGTTTAACTGTTTGTTTGAAGTTCAATCTTACTGATTCTTTTTTTTTTATTGGCAAATTAGAAAACATGAAGACGCTTGTTAGTAAGCTTCACTTTCTTCGCCAGTTAAAATGAGTCTTATGGAGTGTGTATAGAAATGAACAAAGAGAGAGCCAATGCAATAGTGCCTTAAAGTGCAATACCACTGAGGGGCCAGTAGGGGCTGGCTCCAAAAAAAAAAAAAAAACTTTCTAAAAATGTTAAAATTCTCTCCTGAAATACAAAGTCAGTAAATGTTTTCCACAAGTCATTATAATTTGCTAAATTCCCTTCTTGATGTCCTGTAACGTTAGGGCAGGGTTGAAACTAAAGTGTTTTCTGTTTTGTCCTGTAGTTGTTGTTTTGTTTAATAATATCTTTGCAGCGACGAGCCAAACTACTTCCTATAAATCAAAATATCACCACGGTCCTCACTGACTTGCAGTTTTACCTGAAACGGTTTTAAAGCGCTAAGCGGCAAATGTTTGGCAGATAAGTCCATCCTATCATCTCGCAGCGGATAATTTATGTACCGTATGTTCACACGAACCCGACCGACCACGACACTACGCGACACTGATGTATGACAGCATTCATGAATCTAAACAAATGGGTCCCATTTGCGTCGCGCTCGTGGTAACCGGCTCCCCCCTGCCGTTTTAGATTAGGACGTACTCTCTCCACTCCGATTCGTTCGTTATTCGTGACGGATGACGTCCGGCTCCCGTCTTGACTGATGCCCGTTCCTGCCAGGAAATAAATAAATCCTTCAACGGCAGCGTGGCTCGGCATGATTTACTGTCAGAATAAATTCACTGCAGTTGTGTGTAAAGTTGTTCTGATGCTGAAGGATCAGTGACTGAAACCGTCCAGTGGTTGAGCTGCCTTGTCAGTCGCTTCGAAACTTCTATTCTTCCTCCCTTTTCCACCCGTTAATACACGTGTGAACTACAAACAGAATAACAATGGAAGATATAGTTGTGTGTGCGTCTGGACCAACAGAATCCAACACTGGTGGGCTTTAGATTTGGGGTCCGATGGGATTTCATTAAATCCAAACGCTGGAATTCAAATAATTTTCGGAATCCCACATCAAATCTAATTAGATTTAACATCTCTAAGCAGCTTAATTCATAAATAACTAAAAGTCAAAGATTCAATTTAGACCTTTAATCCCTTTTTGTTGGTTGAGAAAGCAAGAAAGACTTTCATCTGAAGTGGTTGTCGAAATTAATGTTGAGAACTTTTACATCAAAAAGAGATGAGCAGCAGTTGATTAGATACGAATGTGGCACGTTGAAGCGACGGGTGTAGCTCACAAGCTGCACGCTTCACGTATTAAGAGACACATCTGAATCTCCACCAAGACACCTCACCTTAGTGCCTTTTGACCTCCAATATCTAAATAACGATGAGATCATTTTTCAGATGGACCGCCAGGAAACGAATGACTTGCGTAACCAATTTATTGACTTAGAATTTAATGAGAGAAGTTGAATGGGAGTCTATGGAGCCGACCTCTAGTGGCAATCGGTGGTATTGCAGCTTTAGGCGCTTCTGCATCGGCCTCATTTTTCTGACCCGGAAGCTACGAACACTTTTATGTACAGTCAGTGATCTCATGAAAAACTACAGGACACCAGAGGAAACACTTCCTTTGTTATAGGACTCGCTCACTTTGCTTCCCCTTTACAACACACACACACACACACACACACACACACACACACACACACACACACACACACACACACACACACACACACACACACACACACACACACACACACACACACACACAGAATCTGCAACACCAATCAGTGCCAACCACCAGAACGTCACTTCAAGAAGCCGTCTTCACAGCGATTCAGGCATCGATGCTCTCACCTTTGTGTGCGTTTCCACGGCGACACGGTCACAAATCCAGAAAAACACACACACACACACACACACACACACACACACACACACACACACACACACACACACACACACACACACACACACACACACACACACACACACACACACACACACACACACACACAGACTTGAAAAGGCTGTCACCGTGCAGCAGGTGTTAGATCACAGAGGTCGGGCGCAGAATGAAAAATGAATCATGACGTCGGTGATGACACTGTTGGAGTCACAGTTTAGTGCAGGTCGGAGGAGAAACAGCACAAAGACAACCGGGCAGACAACACGGCTTTTGTCATGACGGCACGCGGCAGGAGACGGGGTGAAGAGACGTACACACACAGTCCCGTTCATTGGATCACCGAGTTCGATAACGGCCATCAGTGATGAGGTCTGACACGTGAAGAGTTGGATCACACTTTGTGCAGAAACACAGTTCTATATATATATATATATATATATATATATTTTTTTTTTTTGCAGGGACCTGCGTGCAGTGCAAAAATAGGCACCGAGTAGACGAGTAGACATCCGCATCTCTCGCAGGCTGCGCGGCCGATCTCGCTCGTGAAGACGACCACCAGAATGTAAATTAAGACGAGGCCAGTTTTTTTAACCATTTTTTTCTCAGCCACAAGACAATAAAATATATTTAAATAAATAGTTTAATCAACAGGGATTACTAAAGATGAGGATTTGTTAATGCCGCAGATGAAAAACACACAGAAACTCGGTTGGATCTACAGTCACCCGTGAGAGCTGACCTGGAATAGAGGTGAGCTAAAAAAAACAACAACAAAAAAAAAAAAAAACAGACAAGATTTTCTTTCAGGGTTCAGTAAGTCTGCGGTTTGATAAATAGCACGGAGACGAGTGGGTCGCCATGGCGATACTCATTTTCTCCGGTGACAGCAGCGGTCCCGCCGGGGCCAGCGTGTCCAGGCTGAGTCAGTTCACAGCAGGTCGGCCGGTGGAGCAGAGGGAGATGACACGTCACCCGCTCGTCCCGGCGGCGCACGCCTCCTGTCGGGACTTCATTAACCTACACGACCGTTCCGCGGACGTAAATCTGTACCGTCACAGGTGTGGACGACAGCTCCTCTTGAGTTTTACACACAAAAAATAAAAATATAGAAGTAAAGAAAAGACTCACATTTTGGAATCATTTATGGAGATATTGGGACTCGAAATGGTCACAAATGCTTTTGATTTGAGGGAACTCAAAAATGTTCCAATCCACACACGTGTTATGGGTCCATGTTATATCCGTGTGGACTTTTAAGATTCTTGTAAAGCTCTCCAACAGGAGCAGTCTCTGAATTTATTGATCTACCCTCGAATATATTTTTTGGGGGCATTAAAAAAAAAATGGTTTGAGTTCCAGGGCTGAAAAACAATGTATTAAGTAATAACGTTAACACCTTCTTAAAGAGGAAAACTCGGCCGGTGACAAATTGTACTGTCGGTTATTTGTAATGTTTTGTGACAAGGTGCAGTTCGAGAGTTGATGTTTTGTTTTTTCTCCAGCAACTTAACAACTGATGAAAACTTGCTCGACAAAGACTTCTTTCATCGAATAACACTTCGTTGAGTATTTGGCAGACACCCCGCACATCTGGGTCTACGAGGAATTCACGTGTACCTCGTCGCCTCTTTTCATGCCTGCAGTTCTTATCTAGAACAGATACTCCCCCAACTGCATTTACTTCAATCGTAGATCATGAGATACTAATTCGTGACCATTTTGAGTCTAATTTCTCCCCATAAGTAAAAAAAATAAAAATAAAAAAATCCCCCAAAGTTCAGAAACCTGACAAACCCATCACGCGGTCATTTGGACTCTTCTCCCGTCGGTTTCTTGGGTGGAACTCCGACGCTGGAAGAGAGCAGCAGGAGTCGGGAGCTGCTGCTGCTGACTAAGTGACGCGAGTTATGTAACTGGCAGAAGGTCCAAATGCATCTAAGTGCTGCTGTACTGCATGTTTGAGAGGGTGCGATGGCACATGAAGGATTTGAAATGCAAAGTGCTTCGGATACAAGCGAACAAAGCGTTTCGTGCGACTTCCCTCTCGAAACGGCGGCTCCTTCAGAGCAGAGCTCACTTCCTGAAACCTTTTTATTACTCGGAAAGCTTTCAAAGCGAACCCCCCCCCCCCCCGCCAAACCCGCCTTCTTCCACTGAAATGTTATTAGTGCACCCGATCAAACCTTAATTAGTTTTTTCCCCCCCCCACATGCTTCCAGTTTGTACATCCTGTCTTAAACTCCAGCCGGAGAGGCGCGTCACGCCCTCCGTCCCTCTGCGTGATTTCCCTCTAAAGTTTTCGAAGGTTCCTTTTTTTTTTTTTTTGCAGGCAAGATATTAGAAACGGTAATTAAGGCGGTCAGACACATTTTAAAACAGCTCTCATTTCAGACAACAAAATTGGTCAAACTCAATAAAACAAAACGCCACTCAGACACGCTCACGTTACTAAAGCGTGACTGCTTCAGCATCCGAGTCGGGGGAGCGTTGATGGGCTGTGTTAGACGAATACCTCCATGAATATCCATGTTGTGCGTAGTGTTGTGTGTGATGGAGAAGGGAAAGGGAGACCTCTGAAGCACCGGTCCAATTACAAGCCGAGTTTCCGAGCAGCTCTCGGCACGTCTGAAACGACTCCGAGCGAGTAACCTCGACGAACACGTTTTCTTTTCTATTGGTTTTTTATTTCATTTTGTATGATTCTGGCATAACAGGTTACACATTTAAAAACAGGTCAGATTTCCATCCTAGTCACAAAATTCTAACCACAAAAGATGGCTAACGAAAAACGCAAATGAATGAACCACTAACGCGAATATGAGAAGTCGAGAACGTGGAAATAATCAACTGTCAGGGGTGCAAAAAAAAAAAAAAAGGTGCAAAGGGATGAAGTTTTTTAACAGACCACGAATCAAAACATCAAAACTAACGTTGAAGTAATGATTAAGTAATGAAGTTCGTTTGTCTTCATAAACTGTAAAATATTCTGCCTCTATTACATATTTTTGTCGCAAGTGTCAAAAGTGTTCAAAAACCACATTCGAGGGATCATTGGGAAAAGAATAATTTGTTAATATAAACGATACACAGCAGTGTGTCCCCTACCGTTGACCCCGAACATGACCTCTACTCACAGAACCGGAGTTATGCCCAGTAACTGTTCATTTAGTTCCCGTACACCCGTTTCATTGCACTAAGGGAAGCGGGTAAACATACCGTTACTGGAGTGAACGACAACGACACTCATTACGTGACTGTAAAAAAAAAAAAAAGTAGAACAAAAGCTGAAATTTAAGCTAAAAATGGACAAACCTCGACCTCAAACTGCTGAATCCGGCTCCTGCGTCTACCGACGGGAGAAAGGATGCTGACGTCGGCAGGTTTGCTGCTGATCAAGCAACCCTGGTCCAACCCAGAGCTGCACCGCCGACAAGCGCAGTAAGACGGGCTTTGATTCACCTTTGCTGTCAGAAGAGAAACTCCTGGCTTTACTGATGTCGGTAAAGGTAGGTAATATAATCTAAAACAGCATTTTGTTAACTATTTTTTGTGTTTTGTAAAACTACTTTTGTGGTTTGTAAAATGTTTTTTTTTTTTTTTTTTGCGTTTCGTGAATTGTTTTTGCGCTTTGGAAATGTTTTGTAAGATGTTTTTTACGTTTTGTGAAATGTTCTCTGCGTGTTGTTACAAGTATTCTGCGTTGAGTGAAATTTATTTTGTGCTTTGTGAATTGTCATTGTGTTTTGACCCTTCGGAGCCACCGTATTAATGTGTCTGGAAGTACTGGCGGACAACCTGAAAGCATCAGTAAGTCACGGTGACCTGTGGTTCGGCAGATGCGTTTGAGCAGCTATTCTTTACCCGAGCAGCCGGCTGTCTGTTACAGCTCCGTCCTCTCCGCGGCTCTAATCAACTGCTTGCTCTCGTTTCCAGCCACCTGCAGGGAGCGTCCCACCAGTTGGTGATTGAGGAGGGATTGGAGCGGGCAAAAGTGCCACAAACCATTAGCCTGGAGACAGGGCTCAGGGAATGCTGCTGACTTTGACTCTGTGTGATGTCCTAACTGTGTGTGTGTGTGTGTGTGTGTGTGTGTGTGTGTGTGTGTGTGTGTGTGTGTGTGTGTGTGTGTGTGTGTGTGTGTGTGTGTGTGTGTGTGTGTGTGTGTGTGTGTGTGTGTGTGTGTGTGTGTGTGTGTGTGTGTGTGTGTGCTTCTGGTCAGGCAATCTATTGAAGGTCAACTTGAAGTTCTATTGAAGCCTTTTTATTAGAACTTGGAGAACTGAACTCAGACGCTTCCCGTCATGGCATCCTGTAAAGACTTTGACGATTGTACTCCAATTTCTACAAATATTGCCATTTTATTTCATCTAATTACATACAACTTTTATTAAGATATTCAAAACAGTACAATGATTTAAAAATGAACTATTTATCATTTTTAGAATAGTTTAGAAATAGAATTTTCCTTTGTTCAGCCACGTCGGGTATTTTGATGTTGTGTCCAACATATAGACTGTATATAGAAGTGGACGTAGCCTACGGGTCTGAAAAATGAGGCTGATGCTGAAGCTGCAATACCACCGAATGCCTCTAGAGGTTGGCTCCAAAAAGCCTCCGGCTCCCATTCAAATTCACCCATAAAATTCTTAGTCAATAAAAATTTCTCCACCAGTTATCTCAGTGTTGTTAGCTAAAGTCGCTCCTTCTTATTAGTTTTCTGGCGGTCCATCTGAAAATAATCCCGTCATTAATTAGAATGTAAGCTTCAAAAAGACGTGTTTTTGGGGGCGTGTCTGTTTGATTGACAGGCTTGTGGTGCAGTCAGGTTACAGCTATCGGTGGGCGTGATGTAGTATCGTCGGGTTTCCAATTATTGTGCCTGTCTGAGGATATCGCCTGGTTAAATCCTTCAATTTGATCTTATAAAAAAAACAAAACTGTGTGTATCTGCAGTGGGAAGAGGTCCTTGGAGAATGTAGTTTGTTACATAGTGGTGCATGGGGTGAAAGGGTTTTTGGAATTATTAAAAAGTCCCGTGAACAGATAAAATGGCACGGTGTAAAACGCTATAGTAGTCATAATTAGTCATTTGTGTTGCCTGAAAATCATTCGTCTTGGTGGTGCTGGATGCTTGCCCACAGCCACATCCTACCAGAAACTGCAGCAGCATGGAGAGTACAGTTATTAGTATTGATCAGGAAGCCAAACAAACCCTCAAAGACATATTACGGTGCAGCAGTACATGAAGATTCCTGCTTAATGCCTTAAAAAAAAAAAAAAAGTTAAGAAACAACAAACAGCCTATTACCAATTAAACTATATATGTATCCTCTAACTGTGACTTATTAGTGTATTAAAAAGTCAGATGATTAGGGGTGTATGTCAGGCAAATGTAAAAGAAAAACAAAGAAAAACATACGCTTTGACACGTTTGACTTTGTTCTGAATTTAGGAGGATCTCGGCTGATTTTAAACATCAAAGTCTGTTTTGTGGCTCCAGAGGAAGCAGAGTGCAGTCGGATTAATTTAAGTCGGCAGAGTCGAACGACTTCCAGAAAATGGGGGAAAATTTGGGGTTTTGAAGAAAGTGACCCTTCCAGACATCATCTAAACAGTCGAGCTGCATTGTGGGTAATGTCGGAGGCAGGTTTTGATCATAGACTATATATAAATGGAAGTTGTTTCCGGGTGAAAAGAATGAGGCCAATGCGGAAGTGCCATCAACTGCAATACCACCGAGTGCCACTAGAGGTTGGCTCCAAAAAGCTTTCGGCTCCATAGACTCCCATTCAACTTCTCTCATGAAATACAAAGTCAGTAAATAAAAAATAAAAAAAATATTACTATGCCATTTTTAGCTAAAGTCACTCATTATTATTTTTCTGGTGGTCCATCTGAAAATAATCCCGTCATTAATTCAATACTAGTCCTGAAAAAGCCATGTTTTTGACTAATGTCAATGTTTAGTGTTGTCTCGGTTTTGTCTTGGTTTTTTGGAGTCAGAAGAGATCATATTTAGAGGAGGAGCGAGGGGGCGGATAGTTTGCTCGAGAAATAGTAGCTAATTCCTGCTATTTTAGACTCAAAGATTTATGTAAAAAAAGAAAAAAACTAAGCCAAAAAATTAATCAGTTGTAAAATTAATACTTCCTTCCTGCCCAACACACTGTGAGAAATCAGTCAAACAAGTATCACAACCGCGGGGAAAGTAAGGAGAGGAAGAGAGTGGGATTTGGGTTTCAGGGTTAATTTTAGAATATGGAGCAGTGGGGCGGACACGCCAACACATACGGATGTAATCGATCCGCTTCATAAAACGCCGGTAATTATGTACGCAGCACCGCGGACCGAGTGGACACTTAACCTACAAACATGCTGCTGTGCATGTTATTCGAGGCACTAAGAGGATGTCTGTCTGGTCTACGGTCCGGTAAAGGACGAGGACTCACTGTCCCAGTGGTCAGCTGGGGGTCGGGTATCTGTGACTGACCCACCCAACCACCCCCACAACCCCCCCCCCCCCACACACACACACACACACACACACAGGACTACAGAGCAGCAACAAACTGCCGAGCGTCTCCCTCTCCTCATCGACTAATTAGAGTCTAATGATAACTCGGCAGGAGACGAGGCAATCAATACATCTATACACAGACTGGCGCTGGGTCAAACATATTGTCTCCCATTTGTGTGCATGTGCATATTCTTATTATTTACTAAATAACTCGCGCGTTTGCGTCTGCACGTGTGGCTCCCCCGTCTCTTCATAGGCGTTCCCGCTAAGAGTCAATGTCCCAGCATGCAGCAGGACCGTAGGACAAAGACCTGGACGGACGTCAATAATAAGACGACGATTCCCGGTGTTTTTATTTTCCTGCATTCAAAATCCAAATTGATAATAAATTTGAATCCGACACTTCGGCACTGATGGAAATAATTCATACAGTCTAATGTATCTGCTTAATGGACTGGAAGATGAAATGAATACGAGGTTTTCTTAACCAAACAAATCAACACCGCCTTCAGAGAAACAGGCGCAAGAGCTCTTCCTCGTTGGTTGTGAAGTTCGGTTTCGTCTTAAACCATTTGGTGCCGATTGAACTTTATCGGAGGTTATTTTCTACGGAGAGGCCTCAAGAGTGAATAAATAAGACGCGAATGATTAACTGCAGATAAAATATGAGCCTCAGATCAGCTGGTGGACAGTCAGTCACATCGCTGGTTCTGTCTTTCCTCGTCTTGATTGACAGACGAAGATGTCGTGATGAAACGTGTTCCTGAGAAATAAAAGCCACTGGATTTTGGAACGTTTTAGAAAACAAAAAACATTTGTAATAATCTCTGTTACTGTAAAAAAATAAAATAAAAGGAGGGCAAAGTTAGATTTCACAATAAGCAGTTTGAAAAGGTTTTTGGATTATTTCACGATTTCTTGGCGATTACACTGTCTATAAATACTTGTCATGCATTTACCATAATTTAACCCCATTTGGATGGATCTCCATGATATTTCAGGCTGCAATTATTGGTTTATATTAGGTTACAATAAATTGAAAGAAAGTGTTTGTTAACTGACCAAATATTTTGCCAATTTTATTTCAGGTTTATTGAAAGTATTTCTGCATGTGCAATTACACAGATGCCGGCTGCAGCGCGCGCAACTCTCGTGTGGTCAAACTGGCTTGAAAACTGTCAAATAAAAGTGTTCTAATACAAAATTTAACTAATAAAATCCAGCGTTTCCCTTCGATTGGGACCCCCACGACCACTGTTGCAGATCAGCTAATAATATGTTATTAACCTAATTTATGAGCAGCCGTTTGTTTCCAGCTCAGTGTGAGAGTCTCTGCGGTGTTTCTGTCCTCTGATCTCTGTGTGTCTCTCACTGTGGGCGGAGCTCCACCTCTGCTGCACTTCAACAGAACACCCAGGGTGCTTCTGCAAATTTATACCCTGAACTCGACGCAGGAGATCTCTGTGCCTTTTTTTTTTTTTTTTTTTTTTATATAGCAGTTCCATTCTCCTCTGACAAGCAAAAAGAGAAAGAAACACGAACTATTGCGCCTTGCGGTCTTAAACTTCCCACTGTTGACTCGAGCCAGCCGATTGCGTCACCTGCGACTCAGCTTCTTGAGTCGAGCCGAGACGGGCCAGTTCATACTTTTCCTTATGATGCTAAAAAGTTAGTTTCATCACAAGTCTTCAGTCTGAACTCGGCCTTAAGTTTGATGCCAAATTAAAATGCCCCGCGTAATGTATGTCATCCCCAAAAAAACTCTCAAAGGAATTGCATCCGGGTTGCTGTCGTCTTTATAACCTCAAATATAAACATCGGTATCATCCCGGAGTAAACACAACTGAGGGAAAATGTTTCAGTCAGACATTTGATTAGCTAATCACGCACGCGCGCGCACGCACACGCACGCACGCACGCACGCACGCACGCACGCACGCACACACACACACACACACACCTCAACACGTTTGATTTCCTTCAACACCTCACCGGTAAAAAAAAAAAAAAAAAAAAACATAAAAAATACAACAGCCTTTTCCTGCACATGCTCAGAGAGTGAGATGTTATCCGCGTGCAGCAAAGCCACCGCAACCACTTCTTCTAGGAGGGACTTTAAATAACACCTCTAATTGTGGTGGCCTCGCGGCTGCTTAGTGAGTTATGTTCGAGCGTGTGTGTGTGTGTGTATACATGAAAGCATGTGGATGTCAGGTGAGCCCTCGTCGCCGTGATTAATGGACGAGCTGTGTGCGTTTGCGTTTGTGTGTGTGTGTGTGTGTGTGTGTGTGTGTGTGTGTGTGTGTGTGTGTGTGTGTGTGTGTGTGTGTGTGTGTGTGTGTGTGTGTGTGTGTGTGTGTGTGTGTGTGTGTGGTGGCGACTCTGGCCCTCGGGGTGTTAAAGCCCATTGAGCATGCATGGAAACAACCTCCTTACGCTGTGTGTGTGTGTGTGTGTGTGTGTGTGTGTGTGTGTGTGTGTGTGTGTGTGTGTGTGTGTGTGTGTGTGTGTGTGTGTGTGTGTGTGTGTACATGTTCCTCTAGACGAAGCGCACCTCCACCGAGCACCTACTACTTCTCTTCCCACTCCCCCGAGGGGACTACCTGCGCTCGGTGGAGATTATTTCCTGGCCTCCATTATCCCTGGAAAACTGAGGGAAGTATGCGTTTCTAAAAAAAAAAAAAAAAAGCTCCCGCATCATCGGATCTAATCAGCTTTATGAATATAGTGATGACGGTATGAAAGCATCCCTCTTCATTGACAGGAGTACCGGCTGCACAAGAGGCTCCATTCATGTTGCATTAAACACAAAGACAATGAACAAGAAGGTCCTGATGGCTCGATTCGATTGGCAACCTTAAAAGCACTAAGAGGAAATCCCTGACATCGCTCGGGACGAGTTGTTCGGTTTCTCATAATGTTGTAAGAACATCTCCGTGGAAAATTAAAGTGGTGTATTATTACATCCAAATACTGGGAAGGCTGAATCACCAGTGGACACGGGAACGCATCAATGAGCGATGAATTATTCAAGTTAATACACTCGTAATGTCCATTCCTTTGATACTTCATCACCCGGATTTCTGAGGGTTTCTTTCGCGTCACGTGACTCGCAACGACGAGCAGGAAAAAGAACAAAACCCTCAAACAGCGAGGAAAAAGAAAAGAAACCAAGTGTTTCAATTAGAGCGCATAAAGCTGCGACAAATGTGGAAGTGAAAATGTCTCGGGAAATCCAGACAGACTGCGAAGACGGTAAAAAGAAAAGGAAGCATACCACTGCAGAACCATAATTATATAACCGCGCAAACGAGGGAAAAAAAACCGAGTGTTAATATGTCAACGCAAAGTTTAAAGAGAAGACTTTGAGTGTGGTGGTTTTAAAGACCGTTTGTACAAAAATTACTTCACAAAGTGGCTTTAATTGCGCCGTTCCTAATATTCTTAAGGCTTATGTCGCGTCAACATAAAAAATGTCGGGGGAAAAAAACAAAAATCAATTTAGTTATTAAGCAATATTGCAGCCTCCGTCCTGAGTGCATCACTGTCAACATTATATTGCAGATTATATGAAATTCAATCCTAATCATATATTCCCATTGAGGAGGCGGAGTGATATTTCTCGTGATGAGCAGGGTGTGATGTCATGCTGATCTGAGCACGTTCTAAACTGTACCGTTGACCAATCAGATCTCTGGGTCGGAAACCACCTGTTGTCCGATAACTCTTCTACGTAAAGGCTTAACGTCGGTTGAACTTCGCATTGATCGATAACATGTCCTCATAAGAGACCCGTTTGTAAACTATTAAATGTTAAAAAAAAATAATAATAATAACCCCGTCCGCCCCAAAAATCTTCTTAAATAATCCTTCTCGGACGATCAAATATTCAAAATATGTCACGCGAGTCGACGCTCCGTCTGATCTCAGCGGGCGCGAGTGACGGGAGGCTTTGCAGGGATCAGCGGCGTCGGCGGCCTCCGACGTGACTTTCGCTTTCCTCTGCGGTTTCTCTGCAAACGAAACACAGACGTGTCCATTTATATACGAGGAGGTACAAGTTATAGAGCACTTAGGGAGGCTGGGGGTGTGTGGGGGGGGGGTGAGGCGTTAGGACCGAAAGAAAAGGGATAGAGGGGAAAGGAGAGAACGCTGCAAGGTGAAGAGGGAAATTAGGAGGGGGAGGGCGGGACTGGAAGAGAGTAATCATCGTCCTCGGCTTCCAACATCCTGAAGGAGAAAGCTGATAGTCTGGCGAGGACGCGGCGATGCATTTACCCAGCAGGGGAGGAGAGGAGGAGGAGGGAGAGGCGGAGAAACCGTGCTCGATAACAAAAAGATCTCATTAGACGCAGTTCTTGTGTTACCGCTCGAATGTCAAAAACCCAATCGTCTTATTTTGATAAAACACTTCGACGTAACAACGGGACGCGCCGCGAAACTTTTCTTCACGCGTCGTGGCGTTAGATATTAACGACGGCGGAGCAATACGATGAGAGCGCAGGAAAAGGGCGAGAGACCAAACGTGTCGGAGGGCGAAGCGTTTGAAGGGATTCGCTCTCGAGCAGTTGGGATTTTTCAGAGGGTCACGAGCCGACCGCCGCCACCGCCGTCAAATTCGCCGCCTTCAGCTCGACACAAAAGCTCAAGTCGGTCCAAGTTTTCTTGTCCGTTAAATTGTGCGTAAAGTATTCATCAAAAGCGCGGTACAGGACGTATGAAGTGAAACGGCACCACTTCGCTTTTACAACAGTCTCTATTTTTTGGTCTGACAAAGTTTTGGTATTAAAAAAGAAAAAAAAAAAAAGAAGTTACATCACAATTAAAAGCTCAGATCTGCATACGGCGTCTATCACCACACCCGCCAGTGAATTACATCGTCACTGGGTGAATATAATATGATAATAATAATAATAACCTTTATTTGTATCGCACTTTTCTAAACTTCAGTTACAAAGTGCTTCGCATTAAATAAGCCATTAAAACAAAACAAGTGAATTCTAACAAGTCAGTGATCGTATAAAACAATCATAAAAACAAATTAAAACAGGGTATAAAAGAAATAACAATCAACCACTTAAAATCAACTAAAATCAGCAAAGGCTGAAAAAGTACGTTTTGAGAAGAGACTTAAAAGATGTCACTGACTCTGCAGACCTTTATTTCCTCAGGCAGCTCGTTCCATAATTTGGGGGCTCTGACTGAAAAAGCTTTGTCAACTCTGGTTTTATATGAATATGAATATGAAATACATCACAAGACAAGAAAAGAGCTTTTGTAGTGATGACTGTAACATATTAGTATACATGTAGATAATCACGTTATGACGACAGATCAACCGTTGGCAGAGTGATATTTATAGTCATTTCTTCACCGATTTGAAGAAGTCCCAGATCGCAAATCAAAATAAAGAGCAGACCTTTTCCCGTTCAGATGATCTGAAGAGGTCGCTTCTCCGTTCGACAAAAAAAAAAAAGTCATGTCCACTAATCCGGTTTTGAAACCAGAGCTGGGTTTTGCTTCGTCTCCAATATAGGGCTGCCGTGACATCCCGCTTTGTATGAAAAAAAGAAAAAAGGATGACGTTCATTTTTCTTTCTTCAAATCGTAGGTCAAAGAGTGCGACACCATCACACACACCTCCGATACTGTGAGACTGACAATCTCGCCCGACATCATTATGAACAGATATCGCTGCTGTTCGCATGTTGCGGTGGGATACGTGTAAAAACACGACGACTTCGGAAGATGAAAATTGTTTTCCTTGATATAAAGACGAGTATAAAAAAAAATAATGATTGAAGCGTCGATGGATTTTCCTTATAGTGAGCAGGATAAGAGCTCAAAGTAAAGGTGGTGAAATGACCCTTAAAGTAGCGTCAGGTTCAGAGACCCAATGTTCAACTACTTAATCAGTGCAAAGTCTTCATAAATCTCTTATTTACTATCTTTCAGACCATGCGCTGTTTTAAAAAAAAAAAAATCATATTTATTGCATCTTTATACATGTAGATTTCTTCTTTTGCGAAACACCCTGCATGTAAACAGGAGCTGAGCCGGTTGATGATGAGGATGGCACCACCTCGGCCTCGTTTCAGCAGCAGCAGTGGCTCTTATTTTGAAATATTGGTATCCATGTAAACATCCTGGACTGATGAGAAACTAAGTGTCTCCCCGAGCTCCAATATCTGCAGCGGGGGCAACGAATCCCCGCCAGCTCGGGAGACGCTGCAGGGCGCCTGACCTCTGACCTCTGACCTCCCAGAGAAAGGGGGAGGAAAAGTCAACGTAGAATTTAGCTGCGTGGGATCGACAGGAGTATCGCACGACACCGAGGACAGTCGGGGTCACGGAGCGCGGCTCTCGGAGGACGGGTCGTCTTAATTCCTTTCCAACGTTGTTCCACCGTCACGAGGCCGCCGGCTTTTATTTGGGTCTACGGCTGCCGGCTTTTATTCAGAGAAATACGCAGGGAATTAATCAGGTGAACGGGCTTGAGATTGTGGAGGTGAAGGCTTTTGGACCTCTGACGACAACAACAACAACAACAACAACAACAACAACAACAAAAAGGAAAAAGATAAGATAAAAGATGCCTTATTGAGCAGGTGGAGTTTATTTATTTTTTTCCCGTGGAACATAAGGGACGATATTTCAACCCGACAAGGTCACCCCACCGCCGGCAGAGGAAAAAAAATTGAGACCCGGTGTCGAATCTTCAGCCTAATTAGGGTGTTCGCCCTGGTCGCTAAACGCTCCGGATCAATCTCCTTACATGTGGCCGGTGTGTTCCTAATGGTGGGACTGCTTCAAATAGAGATAAGCTTCTCGCGTTGACAGCCGGAGCGACAATCTGTCTTCATTAAGCTGCCGTGCTCGTGGATTGGCCGTGATAAATGGCTTCCGTCTGTACATTTCTCCCCGTCTCCCCCCCTCCGTGAGCACCTCCTACCTTCTTTTACCGATTCCCATGATTCCATGACGATTCCATTGCATTTGGCTTTGACGAATTCCTTCAACCCGGCCAGACCACCGGGCATATCACACCTTTCTTTATTTTTTATTTCTTAAACGCGGCAGACACATTTTATACTTCTAAATCCCACATGGTTCAAAGGTTCAATCTCCCGCTATCAGATTTTCAATCTTGAAGCCGTGTCCAATTTCTCAAGTCTAATTTACACCCTGACACACACACACACACACACACACACACAAAAAGGTAGGCGCAGTGGAAGAGGCATGACGGCAAAAACTGTTTGTTTGCGGGAACGTGCGCTTCTTTCAAAAGGTCATATCTGATGTATACGTTTTTGTTCTGGGAAATATAAATCAATCCGCAACGTACTGCAGGCAGACGTTGCCAAAATGTCACTGGTTTTCAAGATGTGGTCGATGAGGCGTCTTGGGAATGTCGGTGGTGAATGAACCAAGATTTGCCCGTTGGTTTGTGAGCGGCCGTTATGAAGACTCGAGTTGGGAATTTGTCCGTCGCCATCTTGTTAGTTCGGTGCGGTTTGGAGCAGGAAGTGACCATATTTGGGCGAGATGGGGGAGGACCGAGCGGTGGATCTGACTGATCTGATTGGAAACCTGACGACTTGACGTCCCGCCCACCGATAGCTGTAACCTGACTGCACCACAGGCCTGTCAATCAAACAGACACGCCCCCAAAAAAAAAAAAAAAAAAAAAAACATTAAAAAAAAAAATCGTTTTGAAACTTATTTTCTAATTAATTCGAGTTATTTTCAGATGGACCTCCAGAAAACTCATAAGAAGGAGCGACTTTAGCTAAAGACACCAAGATAACTGGTGGAGAAATTTTATTGACTGAAAATGTTATGAGAAGTTGAATGGACTATGGAGCTGGAAGCTTTTTGGATCCAACCTCTAGAGGCACTCGGTAGTATTGCAGCTTAAAGCACCTGCACATCGGCCTCATTTTTCAGAGCCGGAAGCTACGTCTACTTATATATGCAGTTTATGGTTCAAATAAAGTGTTTGTTTTGAGAGTTAGAAGAAGGGATATGAAGTAGGGAGGAGCATTTCAAGCAAAACTACTGTTAGAAATTAGCTCAGAAATATTCGATTTGACCTCTGGGAGTCAGTAGGAGGTCTTCTGGACTTAATGTAACTTTTCAACAATTTCTATAATCACATAATGACATAATTAAGAAGTGTAAATGAAAAATAGTTTCCTGTTAATGGAAATGCCTCTGATAATTATAGCAACAAGAAAAAAAAAAGCCTGATAGACATTTAAGCACTGCATTGATTGGAAAAAGTTGGTCTCTTCTAAAGAGATTTGTGTCGTGGTCATATTTCCATCCCTCCGCCCCCGCTGCTTCTGTTCAGCCTCGCTGGTCAGCTACAACAGCGCAGGTCCTGCCAGGGTCCTGACACACTATGAAATATATGAACTGGCGTACAAACACATACACCATCCTGTCAACACATTTATGTGTTCATTACCCGGCGGAGTGACTCAGACTCCGGGAAACACTTCAGCAAACAAGTCTGGTTCACCAACTGGACCTGAGTGCATGACATGAATGAATCGTGGTCACTGTGGGTGAGATGTACGCTTTGTTCTACAAAGTATTTCGAAATTTATAATGAATTTGATGATTTTAAGTCCATTTGTCAGGGACAAAGTCGAATAATGAAGACTGCTGGGAACCACGTTGAGGAAAATCGAGGAAATTGTCTCAAGAAAAAATTGCAAAGGGAATACAGAGGAGGGAATAACACTCCCGTAATCAGCTGACATATTGCATGTGTAGTTTTCAGTTAATTCTAGAAATTACTTTGTGATAAATAATTTAGAAGTTCAGAACATTTTCTTACTGTACCATGGACTGTATATAAAAGTGGACGTAGCTTCAGGGTCTAAAAAGTGAAGCCGACGTGAAAGTACAATACCACCAATGGTCACTAGGGGCCAGCTCCATAGACTCCCATTCAACTTCTCGTGAAATACAATGTCAATAAATTTCTTCACAAGTCATTTATCAATCGATAAAGTCTTACGTCGTGATTAGTTTTCTGGCGGTCCATTTGAAAATAATCCCGTCATTAACTAGATATTAGGCCTCAAAAAGCCGCGTTTATGGTGGCTTTTCTATTTGATTGAAAGGCCTGAGGCTTCGTCAGGATTCAGCTATCGGTGGGAGGGGCTTAGTGTCCACTGGGTCAGTGTCAGATCCACCACTTGCTCCTCCCCCAGCTCATCCAAATATGGTCACTTCCTGATCCAAAGCGGTTTAAACACTCAAGATGGCGACAGAGAAAATACCGAGGCTTCAGAAACTAACGGGTGACGTCACTGTTGGTTGCCGCTTGGTTCTTACACATCTATTTTGAGACTTTTTTTTTCTAAGTTTCCCACAATCCAGTTTTTGCATTCTCGAGATCACAAACGTCGTAAGAGCCGAGGTCATCTGACCAAAGACCGAAAGAAGGATCAAAAACCTTGTACACTCAAACCCTCTCATCCTTCTCTCCATTTGATCTCAATGTGACGAACCAATCTGGTTCTTAATTGGGTTTTTGATCTAACCAAATGCTGCCTCACGCTGTGCACTATCCTGCTCTGTAAAAAGCTCAGGAAACCCTCTTCTGCTACACACACACACCCTCCAAGATGGTTTTTTTTTTCTTTTTTCCCCCTTGGCAAGTCGCCCTAATTATTGAGGAAGATCCGGTAGAGTACGAGAAAAAAAGAAGAGAAAGGGGAGGTGATCAGCTGAGGAAAAAGGGGTTGAAAAGGGAAAAGGTAAAGGAAAGGAATGACGTCAGCCGCAGCGAGCCGGAGAGTTTTCGTGTTGACATGAGAGGAGAAAGCACATCGAGGGAAGGGAGGGGGGGGAAATTGGAGTAGTGGAATGCAGAAGACGTATAATGATCAATTGTCCACAGCCTTGTGGCAGCAGACAAACCCCCTTTAATCCCGCAAAGACTCTCCCTTCCTTTTAATGATGCCGAGGGACAGGGAAGAATAAAGAAAACCCTGTCGAACTCCGCTCCGAGGATTATTTTTTTCCCCTCGAAACGGTGCGCACGTTTTCCACGTTCTTCAGCGGGTGCCGTTTCTTTACAGGTTTTTCTTAGCGTAGGTAATTCTGTGCACGAGCAGCATAACGACCAGAGGAGGCGGAGCTCGCTTTGCTGTCACAGTGAGACTGCGGAGGCTTAGATAAGCTGCTGACGGCTGTCTGGAGAATCAAGGCCATGCATGACAGTATCACAAGCCTTTCCACTGCGGCATTTTATTCAGTCAGAAACGACCACCGAGTCAGAACCTATTCAACGATTCAAGAGTTCACTCGCTGTGTTGGGTTTTTTTTCCCCCTTTTCTATCCTCCTTAATAAATTCGGGCTGCACTACACACTAGAAAACTTAGACTTTTTGGACTTTTTAATGTGCCCGACCACAGAATACGAGGAGACCGTTACAACCCGGCTTAGGGAGGTAACATTAACAGACTTTTTGTTTTTTTGGCAAGGTTACTTACTTTTGGAGAAATGAAACTAGAAGAACAATTTCCTTGAAATTGAAAGTTAAATATTACAGAAACACAAAACATACTGAATCCGCACTGCAAGGATAACTGGATTTTATCAGGAGATCCTCAATAAGTCCCTAAATTTGAATTATGTTTCTTGAAATGTGGGACTTGTTGACTATTATTTGACTATAGACGAACAGACTAACCTTCAACTTCAAAGATCTATGTGGATTTTCTTGCACAAGAACTACATTTTATGCTGACATTCGATGTTTCTTACCGAAACATGTTGAGCTCACTTCCTTCCTTCCTCAACATTTGCCAAGTCAATTGTTCTGAGTATTTCACATTGTGATTTATTACATTTCTAATTGCAAGCAGTTACCACCGTGCTACAAGTCCCATACATGAGATAAAAAGTCTACAGAATAAATTTAATCTGTCCCCTTTTCTACACAACTTTTACTTCAACTGCATCAATGTTTGGGGGAATTCCTGGTGCTCGATGTCGGCACTGCTTAGCAGACGACAACCTTAAGGTACTTTTAGCGTAATGGAGCCCGAGAGGTTGTTTCCAACATGGCAAACAGTGCGATTAACGGGGTGGGAATCTACCGTACGGTTGGGCTACGTTCAGACTGCCGGCCCAAATCTGACTGTTGTCGAATCCAGATTTTGTCCAGATTGATTTTGTCCAGATTGAAAACACGCATGAAATGCAATTTGGAGGCATTTTAAAATGTGAGCCCAATTAGATTACCGCCAGCTCCCGTGTTGGCAGCATAGCTGCACATACGTCATTACCACAGCAGCCCACGCAGATAGGTTGGTGATGTCTGGACACACAAAATCCCACCTATAACATCCTAAAGATCTGATTTGAGGGGAAAAAAATCGGATTAGACTGCAGTCCGAACAAAGCCTCAGACTCGAAGAGCGTTCAAACCACTGTTATCTAAAAGGTTGTTATGTTACTGGGTTCAGCGCAGTACTCTGCTAACATCAGTCTGTGATGGACAGAAACTAATCACAAACACACAAAGGTAATTATTAGGTTATTAAATGGGCACAAACGTTTGTCTTTTTAAGGAAAAAGTAAAAGATGAGTGTCGCGTTGTACATCGTCCTCATGCTGAACGTGCTCCAGCCGCTTTTATCGTTCAGTCTACGTAACCTTATCAACACACAAATGTCAAATTGGGCATTTTTTAATTTGATTTAAAAACAAAGCGCAAGACGATAGATGACTTTTATTTTTTTTTTTTTTTTTTTTACCAATATCAACTTGCATTTTGCTTATAATTTGGTTACATCTGGTATTTTTTTTTTCAACTTTTCCAGTAGAGAGACGTTTTTCTACCAAGTAATAGAGCAGCACAATTAAATGTAATGCTCAGAAGTGACTTTGATCCATCTTACAGTCTGTTCTCGTCACCATCAGCTCTCCATCGGGGGAATAAATCGAGCGGCGGGATGTGCTTTTCTGACCACACGCGGCAGAGAGAAGCCAGTCGAGCCATCTCGAGGGATGCTCGCGGCTCTGGAGGACTGGTCCAAGGTGCTGCCCTTCAATTCATTTCGCATTACTTATTCCACGACTGCAGCTCCCTGCATAGCAAAGATGGTGTGTTCCGGTTTGACCTTTTTTTTTATATATATATATTTATTTATATCTGCAGCCTCACAGACTCTTACAGGTTTCGAGTAGAAGTAGCTCCGGGTGACGGCTTCTTAACTTCCTGTGAAGTCTCTAAAGTAAATACTTCAAAAGTGTTTTCTTTCTTTTCTTTCTTTTTTTTTTTTTTTTTAATATAACAGCTTTCGGCTCTTTTCCTTTGTGCTCACAGATAATTTTTCTGTTTGGGTGATTGATTAACCAATGTCGCAACAAGTGCCAAAGAATTTAAAACTTTCATCCCTCACATAATGAAGAGAAAACAATTAAACATAACACACTGCACATAAGGTTCAGTTCTGCGTGAGATTACTGAGCTCGGCGATTTAGGTAAAACTGACCTTAAATGTTTCACTCAAGACAAGAAAAATTGGGAACCTTATCTTTAATATCTTTAATCGAGAATCGTTTACAGCCGTTCCATCCTACCGGGCGTAGACATCGGGTTCATTTTAACCAATCAGCATGCGCTGAAACCGGCCGAAACTCGGACACCACTGCAACTACTTACAGTGTCCACTTAAAGTGTTTTTTTACAGTGTATTTTTTTTTAATTGTTTTATTGAATGCCAGCACTTTGACAAGGTGCTGACCGTTTATTGTGTGCTGAATGTTCTGCGTTTATTCCCGGTCGACAAGATAAAAAAAAATTAAAAAAAAAAAATTGACAAAATCTGCGCTCGTCACTGTCACCAGCCGTCCAATCACAGTGAAGGACAGACACGGTTAACCACCGACACTGGTCTCCCTTCAGAGTGGCCGTGCAAACGCCAATACGAGCCGAGTCACCAGACCGAAGGCTAACAAAAATGTGCAAATATAAGAGAAAGTTTTTCCCGAAACCAAACAACTGAGGAGAACCTACATAATCCACATTAACCCCATTAAGATTAAAAAAAATTCGCACTTATTTCAATGCGGCACCGACAAAGTAAGTGTGACAGCAAACCTGTCATTTAATTCAACATTTCCCAGATGGGTGTTTGATTACTTTCATGGAAAAAGGTAATGAAATTTACCCACCGTCAGCTTCAGATCACTCGAACAAGCAGTGACCATCTGCCACTAAACAAGGGGGGGAGGGAGGGGGGAGTCTTTTCTTTCTTTTATTTTGGAGTAATAATATTTAACACAGACAGCGAGGGAGAGACCCGTGGTATAAAATCAGGCCCATAAAAGGGTGATATCCCAACGCTGCCGTGAGGCAGAGAGAAACTGACTGTTTCTGAGAGAAGGGAGGACAGTAAATGGAGGACACTAATTATTTAGACGGACAGATGTCCTACTAATTAAGGCAGAGTGAGACGTACAGGCCCCGTCACGCTAAGGCCATCGGACTGATAATGGAATGGAATTAAGAGTGAAGAATGCTGGGTAGCGGCCGATCGAGCGGCTCGTCTCTCTGTCTCTCTCTCTCTCTCTCTCTCAAGACCGATGTCGCAATCTGCTCGGTTGCGTAATTGGAAGGGCTCGCGCTTTTAATTGAAGCCACTTCAAGAAGAGAAATCATCGAACAGAGCGGCCCGATGATTTTACCCGGCGTTATCAGAACGAGGGGCTCTCCGACGCATCGACAGCAATTATTGTTTACAGCGATAGAAACACCAGCGTCTACATCAAACAACTCATTACTTACAATTCATTAGTCACGCTACTCAAGAGACAAAGCGACGTGTCAATTCTTGCTCCAACAGAAAATCAAACCGAAGAAAAACTCTCTACTGCCGTGTACGCGCGATACACTCCGTGACAGCTACTCATAATTAATCTTGTTTGTGTCACTGACTTCTGTATGTCAGCGCAAATGGAGCAAGGACATTAGTCTCTATCAGCAGATGGTTTGTTGGTAATGGGAGCAAACTGTACTGCTGCAGTTAAAAGGCAGCATTTTTTTTTTTTTTTTTAATACAGAAGCTTTTAGGCGGTAGACCAGCCTTGAATGGGGAGACCTACATCACTGAAAAGGCTTAGATAACCGTTATGGTGGAATTTATTTAAAGTGTTGAGAATAGAAGTGAGCCAGGTATCTCAACCGTGAAAAAAAAACCTTTTCCAAACTTTGAAGAGCTTGGTTTCAAGGTAAAGGCGGTGGTTCAACACCACGAAGTGAATCTAGGTAACATTCGCAGGGATAGATGAGGAGGTGTTGTGGCTGATGGACTAACTTCTTCACCGCACCGTTTCCCATTAATGTCAGTTTAAAATGGTTGGAAACCACGTGGTGACCAACCGTGACGTCAACTGTAACGTCACCATATTTGGACGAGCTGGGGAGGAGCGAGGCCTGAATTTGACTGAAAAACCTGTGGACGCTAAGCCCCGCCCACCTATACTGGTAACCTGACTACACCTCGGGCATGATGATCAAACCAGGCACGTGCCCATACCAAGCAGCAACCAACAGTAACGTCACCCGTCGGTTTGTGAACGGCTGTTAGGAACCCTCGAGTTCGGATTTTGGACGTCGCCATCTTGTTATTTTGGAGCCGGAAGTGACCATATTTGGACGAGCTGGGGAGGAGCCAACGGTGGTTCTGACTCAATCTGATTGGGAACTTGGAGGACACTATGCCCCGCCCACCGATTGTGGAAACCTGACTGCACCACAGGCATGTCAATCAAGCAAACACTCCCCCAAATATGCCACTTTTTGAGGCTTAATATCTCATCTATGGTGTAAATATTTTCATATCGACCAACAGAAAACTAATAAGAAGGAGGGAATTTAGCAAACCACGCCAAATTGACTCGTGAAAAACATTATTGACTTGACTTTTTAAAGACAAACTCTAGTGGCACTCGGTGGTATTGCAGTTTAAAGAACTTTTACATTGGCCGTACTTTTCAGACCTGTAAGCTACGTCCATAAACAGTCAATGACCCAAACATAGATCTCTAATATCTAATAAACGATGATATTATTCTCAGACGGACCACCAGAGCACTGATCGGAAGGAGGGAATTTAGCTAATGACACCATAAGGACTTGTGGAAAACACTTACTGACTTTGTATTTCAGGAGACGCTTTTTGAATGGGAGTCTTTTGGAGCCGGCCTCTAGTGGCCCTCAGTGGTATTGCACGTTAAGACACTTCCGCACTGGCTTAACCTTCCAGACCCGGGGACTACGTCTGTTTCTATGGTTACAACCCGGGATAAATGCTTGTTTGACGACTTTATTAAGAACAAAATGAATAATCCACCCTCTTCACAACATATGCGAGTGACTGAGAATCTGCAACTACATAACATGTGCATCCATCCATACGTGTAACAGCTGGTTAATTTGCAGAGGATGAGGAGCGGTCAGTGTCGTGTGGATTCCCAAATGTTTACAGGGACCATACGTCCAGATATACTGTCACACCCGATGGTTTCTGGAATAAGCAGCTCCGTCTGCCAAACATCCTTGACTACAGGCCAAGTATACCTTTTACAGCCTGTTTATTATAGCTTTAGTGTTTTTTAATATCACGCCGTGAAATATAGCAGTCATAATATCGTAATTAGTCATAATATTCAGAGGGAAACCGTTTGTTCATTGGCTTTTTTTTTTTATATACCAACACTTTTTTTTTTCCACGAAGGAACCCTGCAAGTCACCACATGCGAACAAGAATAAAAAAAATAAAAAGAGTGATCCACATTTTCTCTGGTCCTTTTCCCCGGGGACACTTTTGAGAGACACTTGGAGAACAAAAGAGCAGTTGAATTTAATATTGCTGCCACAGTTGGCTGAGTAGAGCTGTTTTAATAATAAAGAACAGAAACATGGAGACACGGGCCGTGGATCATTGTGTGTGTGTGTGTGTGTGTGTGTGTGTGTGTGTGTGTGTGTGTGTGTGTGTGTGTGTGTGTGTGTGTGTGTGTGTGTGTGTGTGTGTGTGTGTGCAGAGGAAGAAAAATAAAAAGGGTGGAAGGCAGCGAGGTGACTCAGACGACTTGTAAAGTGACAAAAAAATGTCTGAAGGGATGAGCGCTCCTCCACAGTCTAAATTCAGAGATGCCGTTTGGATGAACGCCCCCCAATTTGCACCATTGTCCTGCCACGCACCAATGCACCGGTGCCCACACTCAACCGGAGGGTTGCTGGATTGGCGTCCAGATCCAGTCACGGCGACGTGTTTCTACACGACGCTACAATAAAACAAAACAAAAAAACCTGAATGAGAGGTGGGTGGGTGTATCTTTAGTTTCTGTCCACCGAGTCACATCCTGGCCTCCCGTGTTGTCCCTTCCTGCTCTGCATCCTCTCCAGACGCTTCATGCCAACACATGCACACATATCATGAGGCCTTAAACACACACACACACACACACACACACACACACACACACACACACACACACACACACACACACACACACACACACACACACACACACACACACACACACACACGCGCGCACACGGAGTCAGGACGTAATCACAATCGGCACACGCACGTATCTGAGGACAGCAGACACCAAAGCTCAATGAGTCACCGCGGCGACGGCAGCATCACTTCAATACACCGTCTGGCGGTAATTACAGGAACAGTCCTGGTACGTTAATTGGTCACTTTTTCCAGAGGTGACACTTCCCTTTGTATAACACAAAAGGATTTATGTTGCTTTGACTCAACGCTTTTTGGCAAAACACAGGTGGACATAACTGGTTTTGATGGCTCGGTTTTCTATAAGCCTCGAGTTCCCGAGTTGTGACATGTTTGCCGACGTTTACTTGAAATAATGACATTATTGCGTGACACACACTTTGAAATATTACGTTCCCCGCTGTCTCATCAATGAAACGTATTATTAATTCGCTCACACTGGGACTCACTTAACACGAACCCGCAGCCCATTTTGGATCCCAAGAATGAGCTTACCGTCGACCGTATACCTTAACGACTCGGCGTCACTAAAACCAGGAGTCAATCTCCATCTAATCATCAACACAAGATGAACGACTTCTCCAAACGGTCCTTTAATAGGACATTTACGGGGTAATCAGAGGCAGAGAGAGAGAACTGACCAATCAGCTACTTCCTGTGTCCCGCGGAGGATACCGCGACCTGTAGGGCTTCTTCCAAACCACATTGATGTATTGGTGGGATGCCCATAAGTCTTCCAGCAGGGCTAATGGTTTTTTTTCCCGGTGTGGCTCCTACTGGACTGAGTGCGTGAGGAGAGGCGAGGGGAGATCATTAATACAGGTTTCCGCTTCGGGATATTCGCCGTGCGGCTTCCCGCACATGCCGGTCATCAGCTGGACTGATTCGGCAGCCGTGACGGTTCCTCAAAGGGACTAATTGCAGTGGGTGGAGTGGTGCTGGTTATTGAGTTGTGGAGAGGAAGTACTGATGCTCTATAACCACCAAGGCCAATAAAACAATCCATTTATTTCTTACCAAATTGGCAGTTATTTGCATCTGGTTTACAATTCAAATCAGAAATGAAAATGTGTGAAAATGATCCACATCTATTTGACAAATGTTTATTCTGCATTTGAATTTGGTTTAGTTTGATGACTGCGAGCCGCTCACTCCTACACTGCTGTGTCAGCACACACAACGTGGCCGAACCACCATCTTCCTACTGTCGGCCACAAAACAGCTGCACGAGGCCGCGCGTGTTATCCTCACAGGATTTTTTTTTTCCAAGACTTTCAACTGGATTTCTTTTTGGGATGAATCAGGGTTTTTGAATATTCATATAGTCAAATAGTCATTAATGTATTTGTTTAAAAATGGATAAATTCATGTGACTATCGTTCTTCCTTATTTCCCAAGTTTTTACCGGCACCTGCTTGTAATGCGTTATTCCCATCAAAAGGTGGCGATAATTTATCTGAAAGCTGTTTACCAGCCGCCATTAAACAACATAAAGAGAACAACATGTTGCTGACGGGCTCTGGAGCTCTGCTGGTAAAACTGTGTATCGCTTTGAGATTAGATGTCACGGTGCGAACAAGACGACTAAAACGCTCGATTAATTGTCAATTAGTTCAGAGCGATTTATTGAGTAGATTAATGAAGACTCTGAGTCGAAATTGGTTGTTCGCTGAAGCAGAAACATGCAAAGACGACTACAGCCTTCAAAAAGTTCTGACTGGAATTCCATAGAAAAATAAAAGATGAAGAGCAGGTGAAGCGAGCGGATCGTCAGTCTAATACGGCTGCGCACAGCAACGACCCTCACCTTCAAAATGAAACTAAAGACATGCTGTTCATAAAATTTGTCAGAGGCCAGGGGCGTTAGAAGCTGGATGGCATTTAGGTACGCAAGGTCAAGTGGTGGCGAGCAATTTTTGAAAATAGTATTTTTGCTTGAAATGCCCATTGTTATCTCTTTCATTTGGTGCAAACATGGGGAATACCCGTGATATTGTTAACATTAAGATTTAATTTAGAATAATAAGGTCATCAGCACAAAAAAACAAAACAAAACAACATTCCTATATTGCAGTCCTTCCACTGAATCCATACATACTAAAAGGGCTCTGACACACTTTCATCTAGACCCAGCTAATTACCGGACCCCGCTGCTCAAGTTGAAGATGACCCAGTATGCATATTATACCCAAACACTGCTGAACTGATGGCGGGCAGGTCCACAAACTCTACTCGACAGTAGCTGCCTAAAGTCACATGCCTCTGCCGGAAATTCTCTCGCCAATTCAACATGTTTCTGTTGGCGGCGAATGTTAGAAACCCGCCTTCCTCGTAAGGAGAGAAGACGCAGTGCTGCTAATTACCGTGTTGTCTTTGTCCCTCTTGTAGTTTGATACAGTCACACACTGCCTCGCTGTCTCCACCTTAATTAAAAAAAAAGAACCTTCTGGCAGTCAGAGCTAGTGAATAGTGTCTGATCAAACTGCTCAGCCTGCATATTCATGCTGTAAAATCACAGCGTTTTGTTTGGAAATTTGCAGAGCAGACATTTGGAAAAATTGTAGCAGCAGAAAGCAACCTGGGTTACACTTTTCTCTTCTAATGTGCATGACAAATAGACTTTGTAAAGTTGGTCGTGGATAGATTCTTTTTCGAGAGCCAGTATTGAATTCAACGCGTTTCTAGCACTAGGGATTGGAGGCCCAGTCCACAGTGATGGCTGTCAAACTTGGCGATGGCACATGGACGGATATGTAAACACAACCATTTGTTATTGGTGGGCCTTAGTTAGCGATGTACTAAACCTCACTAAACCAAACGGACCTGATAACGGACCGTCAAACCAGTCTGAAGGACACAAATTTGGCCGGGTTTTGTTCCAGCCTACTGAATCTGCTGTTATGATAGCTACCGAGTGACGGTGTTCAATTATCAGAGTGGGTCAGGAGCGTAGCTGGCATTACAGTGATGCCATTTGTATTTAACCCTTATTTTTTACTTTATTAAAATTTGACGATAATTAGTTTGTCTACTTTAAAAAAAAAAAAAATTTTAAAATCCAACATCTCACGTAAAAATGCTTCGAAGACGTTGCTAACTGTAGCAAATAAAATGAAGTTAGCTTAGAACAATGTGACGAGTCAATATCTGGACCATGTAGCACCCATTATCAGATATAAATACCTTAACATTTCGAAATAAAAGAGACAGTATAAATCAAAAGACTCATTTTGTGTGTTGTTTCCATGAGGTTGGAGGACTAGTGAGAGTAAGATTTTTTTTGTTTTTTAAATGCTCAAAATGAAGGTACTGTCAAAGAGGATGACATATCTCAGGATTCAAAGTCCCCGGTGAGAACTGAACTCTGCTGATGCTGCAATCCCACTTCTTTTTAACACCATGACTCACATCTTTGTGATCCAAACTTTTTGTTACAAATTTGAAGTCCCAGTTTGTGATGACCTTGAAGACACCGAGAGGGTTGTCTTCTCAGATTTCCGAAAATACCTCCACATCCTGAGCGGATATTATACAACCGTGTCCTCGGACTGAGTGGTTCTCCTCTTAAAGATGAAACTGAACTTTATATGTAAAACTGCTCGAGATCCCTTTTTATTGATGCAATCCTAACGACTGGGCGGAATACAAAAAGTCCAAATAAGCACTGACTATCATTTTCCATCTTGCTGCTAAAACACAATGAACTAAAAAGTCTTGCAATGGTATTTTAGGATAATATAACATGACTCAAGCCTACAAAGTGAGCAGCAAAGTGTTCGAGGTGCAGCTCGCTGATACATAATGCAGAGATAGTTAGCCGAGGTGACAGCAGGGGCTCGTTGCTGCAGCCAAGGCAGGAACGCTAAACCCGAAGGACACGGCGCAGATCCAGAATTAAAAAAAATAAAAAAAACAGAACAAACATGTTCGGCATCAGCAATTTACTGCTGGCTCAGCAATTTACTGTTGGCTTTGAAAAGGCCGCTTGACAAGACAAGCACATCGCTTTTCATCTCAATAACTAACAAACATCCGGTGATTCAAGAGAGGGAGAGTTTCAAACCAGATTCCCAAACATATAACGGAGGACAGAGAGAGAGAGAGAGAGAGAGAGAGAGAGAGAGAGAGAGAGAGAGAGAGAGAAAACAGTGACAAGCAGAAGAGAAAATGAAAGCGAACAAGTGAAGCTTGAAAGAGAATAAGAGAGCAGAGGAGGCAAAGAGATGCTCAAGGTGCTGCAGTAACTTCTAGTTTCTCGACGCCAAGTCAATGAAACAAAAACAGTCGTCAGCTGAATGCAGTCTGTGCTTTAAAAAGTAACACGATAAAGACACAATAAAAACGCAGACGTTCAACAACAAAGATGGCTGACAAATAAACTGGCGGTGGTGCGGAATATCTAAAGTGAAGGTGTTGTGGAAGACAGAAGTAAAAAAAAAAAAAAAAAAAAAAAAAAAACAGGAGAGACACAAAGTATTCAATATGAAAACAAAAAACGTCTCCTAATCTGTGAATACGTGTCGCTTCTTCCGTTAACATCACACGTCCACAGCTGCGGATCGGCGTGACGCTCCGCAATCAATATTTCTAATCAAGTATGAAGACTTTCTGATGACCACCACCAGTTTATCAATAAAAACACGCGCCACGCATCTAGTGGCCGCAACGAGGCGACATGACACTCGCGCTGGAAAACAAATTTAAAATGGATCCATGAGGTCAGAAAAACCATTAGGAGGCAACGCCACACTAAAACCAGTCACATCTGGGCAATTATGATTGATTGCTTGCTGCTGCGCTCCTAAGTCAAGGAAAATGAAGGACAAATATTGCCCTCTTAAATGCGAGGATTTAAATTATAGCCGCGTTTCAATTTGATTTCCGTCAAATTTGCACAAAATCTGAACAAAATCTCTTCACATTTTCAGTTCCCATGAATTAAACAACCTAAAGATGAACAAATAATGACAATAACAACTTGTTGCAGATCTTATCTGAGCTGTATGTCCAATAAAACACATAAAATACCGCACAAAAGTGGGATTAATTATAAATCCTTGAATATAAACATTAACATTATGTTGTCATAAAGTTTAAATTCTAAAATTTTAATTGTATTTTAATA
Source organism: Brachyistius frenatus (assembly GCF_029030835.1). Lineage (NCBI taxonomy): Eukaryota > Metazoa > Chordata > Actinopteri > Embiotocidae > Brachyistius > Brachyistius frenatus. The sequence continues at coordinate 190,115 of NW_027210722.1, forward strand.
ATGTATGCTTCACTGGGGCAGCGAACGGGCCTCTGACAGAAATACAGCAGAAGAAGAGCTGTTTGGAGTAAACATCCAGCTACAATTCCATAAATTAGACTTTCAATCAATAACATATCAATAATCTAAAATGATAAACTGAAGGCTATAGTTTGGGACAAATATAAATGTTGCTGTAAAGACGCTATAAGCTTCCCCAAATTCCTCAAAATCAGTTCGTTCTTGAGTCCAAGTAAACGTTTGTGAAAGATTCCTTCCCGGCGTTCCCGAACGTATTGACGAGAATGGAAAGGGGCAGATAAGACACACGCGAGGTCGCAGCGCCCTTGACCTTTGACCTATGATCAAGCCAAAATCTATTCAGTTCATCCATGAGACCCGGTGAACATTTGTGCCAAATTTGAAGAAGATGCCTCAAGGCGTTCCTGAGATACGGCCTTCACAAGAATGGGGGAAAACGTGAGCTCACAGTGACCTTTGACCTTTGACAACCAAAATAAATTGCGTTCATCCATTAGCCCAAGCGCACATTTGTGCCAAACGAAAGCATATGCATCGGTGGCATTAAAATCCCCTCTGCATAGGTATGAAGTTTAAATCCGACAGTAACAATGAAAACTGCCGCATAGAGCAATAGAGCAGAGAGGCAAATAAAGAAAGTTTCTTCCAGGATCACACGGTAAAGTTTAAAGAGATCATGTACTTATAAATATCATTGGTTGATCTGCTGCCATCGGTACTTGCCGATACTGCGCCAAGAACACTCTACAGTTCATTCATATTGGAATGATGTAATTCAAAACACTAACAAACATGTACAAAGCGAAATCCTCAAGCGTCTGGATGCAAGTGGGCGAGCCGAGTCCAGTTCGCCGATCTAATGAACGTTGGGGTCTCATCACAGATGGATGCTGGGTAATCTGCATCTACTATGAAGAGGCAGAGAGGGACATATTCTACTTACTGCAGAGCACAAAATAAAAAAATTTAAAAAAAAATCGGTAAAAGCACAAGGAGGTAAAGTGAGGATGGACATAAAGAGAGACCTGATTGAAAAAAAAATAAACATCACTTTGATGTGGAGTGGGGGGAAAAAAACGACGATGAAAAAAAGGTCAGAGAAAGCAATAAAAGAGGCGGGAGGTGGAGACGGCGGAGAAAGCGAGTGGGCGGCGGCGGGATTTCTGACCGTGAGGGTTAATGCGAGAGTACAGAAGCAAACCGGGGAACGGATTCGTGACGGCAGGTTGGCGAAGTTAAACGCTGCGAGCGTCTCAAACCAAAAAAAAAAAAACAACAACAACAACAACAAAAAAGGTATCTAATTTGCTCTTAGGTCTAATAATCTACCAACTCATCTGGAATTAATTTATGACCCAATTTGCCGCCCGCCGTGACGGAGCAGGTAATAACGGCGGTGTGCCCGGTCGCTCCGTCGAAGCCTTTATGTAAGGTGTGTTGGCGAACGCTGCTCTCCGGTGTGCCGCTGCAGAGCTGCGAGGACAACAAAAAAATAAAAATACAAAAAATAAAAATAAAAGGAGCAGCTTCTCAACCCTCCCACTCCTCCCTCCTGCAACTCCTACCACCACTTGCCGCTGACCTCCGGGGTTCGGCCGAGCCCGAGCCTACGTTCCTCTAGCTGCTCTCTCTCTTCGCAGCGTCTCTTCCTCCGCCTCCTCGTACCTCGCGTGTTCCTTCTGAGCTGTCTTTTCCAAACAGCTCCACCACGTTGGGATTATTTTTACTTCTACCTCCTCGTGATGAGACGTGTTGTTGTTTTTTTTTGGCGGTCGAGCAGAGATCCACGGCGCCAACAGGATGATGCTGAGGCAGCGTTATCAAACCGGTCAACTGTTTGTCTGTTTTTATTCTGTTTTACTTCAGGGAACATCTTTCCTGAACTTTACTTACTTATTATTGTAATAAAACTCTAATTTCAGCTCTACATCGCCACCCGACCCGTCCAGAGGTGGGCAATGAGCCCGTAAAAAAGCATCGTGGTATTTTAGGGTATTTCTGCGATAGCTAAATTCTTGGCAATACCACTAAATACCAACCAACCTATTAAAAAAAATGTGTATTATAGTTGTATATGTCACTGCAAATGTGAGAGTTTGTCATCAAATATTCAGTGTTTGAAAACACGTGGCGCTCCCATTAACGACAATTTAGAAAATATGCTGTGCTCAGGGAAAAACGCTCTGGTGGACACGGACGCCAGGTAGTTAAAGCAGTAGCAGAGTGTCGGCCGGTTGTGGCGCATGCTGATTGGTTAAAATTAACCCGAGGTCTACGGCCAGTAGGATGGAGTGCTTTAAGGTGCAATACCACGGAGTGCCACTAGAGGTTGGCACCAAAAAGCCTCCAGCTCCATAGACTCCCGTTCAACTTCTCTCGTGAAATTTTCAGTCAATAAAATGTATCCACGAGTTATTTCAGTGTTTTTAGCTAGAGTCACTCCTTCTTATTAGTTTTCTGGCGGTCCATCTGAAAATAATCCCTCATTCATTGGAAATTAAGCCTGAAAAAAGAAATTGTTTTTGGGGGCGTGTTTGTTTGATTGACAGGCCTGCGGTGCAGTGAGGTTACAGCTATCGGTGGGCGGGACGTAGTATCGTCGGGTTTCCAATCAGATCACTCGGATCCGCCGCTAGCTCCTCCCCCAGCTCAACAAATATGGTCACTTCCTGCTCCGAACCGCTCCGAACTAGCAAAGATGGCGACGGACAGAATCCGAACTGGAGGCTTCGTAACGGCCGTTCACAAACCGACGGGGTGACGTCGCTGCTGGTCGCTGCTCGACCCAGATTCTGGTATTAACGCAGTGAATTAGGGTCTGGGTCGTCCGGGCTTTACACCTCAGTCATTCACAATTTATCTCCCAATTCTCCTAATCACCTGACTACGCGTGTTTTTGGTAAACCAATCACGTTTCGCCAGGATCTCATTCAGCGCTCGAACTTTAAACCTGTTCTACGGCGTCAGCCGTCAGTTCAATGGCGATGTGCTGCGCCCCCTCCTCCACCCCGTTCGCCTCCAGGCTTCACATCAGGTGCAGCTTAGTCACATCCACCTCGCCAGCTCTCTCTTCATCACATCCCCCACCGCCAGCGTGTCGACCCCGAGGGAGGTTCCCACGTAGTGCGCACCAGCATCTCTTTCATCGAACACGATGACATCAAGATATCAAAGACTTTCACATTTTCTCCTCGTTTTTAATCATCCACTCATACTGAAGTCTCTCCTGATTGAACTGAAGTCTCCTTCAGCTTGTTGCTACGGACGTCATCCCGCCGGGCGGTGCAACGGTATGATGTCATTACATCTGCAGGTGGGAATGTTTGTATTATAATCATATGAATTATTTTTAATCACCTCAAAACATACCAGTGTTATCGTGAATGATATACACAACACACACACACACACACACACACACACACACACACACACACACACACACACACACACACACACACACACCCTCCTCCTCCACCACCCCCCACCCCCGAGGGCATGTTGTTTATATTCCATCACACGTCTCAACACCAAACACACATTTCGTTACCAGTTCTCACGGCCGTGATCAGATTTAATCCTGTCTGAGCGGCTTTAAAGCGTATTCACAGGTGGTTTGAAATGTAATTCATAACCGATACCTGCAAACGCGGCTCAGCTCAACACCTCGGATTACATTTCAAGTGTGCGCTTATTGTTTTATTTTTTTACGCCACTCCCCACTGGATTTACGTTTCTAAAAGCAGTAAGCAGAAAGAAAAAGATGCGGAGGAGACACTGCGCACGCGCACACACACACACACACACACACACACACACACACACACACACACACACACACACACACACACACCGTGCACTGCTGCCAGCTTAGCCGCTCAGAACTTAACATGACCAGCTGAAATAATGTTGTCTTTTTAGTTTTTGCGTAGCTCGCAGAAATATGTCGACAGCTTTAAAAACAATATGAAAGTGTCCCACCTCCAACCCCTGCTGTGGTTCTCAGGCAGTTTCCCACAGGGCTTTAGACAGCTGAGGTTTATTATATAATAATTGTTGCGATCTAATATGCTTCATTTTACCGCGGCTATTCTTAAAAGTTGCCATGTAATCATAGACCGGATATAAAAGTGTTTGTAGCTTCCTGCGCCGAAAAATGCGCCATAAATTGCAATACCGCTGAGGGCCACTAGAGTTCGGCTCCAAAAAGCCTCCAAAGACTCCCAATCAACTTCTCTCATGAAATACAAAGTCAATACATGTTTTGCACAAGTCAATATGGTGTCATTTGTTAAAGTCACTCCTTCTAATGAATATTGTGGCGGTTCAATCTGAAAATAATTCCATCATTAATCAGATATCAGTGGTCTTTTTGTGGGCGTGTCTGTTTGATTGACAGGCCTGCGGTGCAATCAGAGTACAGCTACCATTTGGCGGGACGTACTATCGTCAGGTTTCTAATCAGATCCACCGCTCGCTCCGCCCCCAGCTCGTCCAAATATGGTCACTTCCTGCTCCAAACTGCTCCGAACCAGCGAGATAGTGACGGACAGAATGCGAACTCAAGGCTTCATAATCGATGGGTGACGTCACTGCAGGTTGCTGCTTGGCCGTGAAAGGCTTTATCAGCATTTTGGAAACTTTTTTGGCTTGAGTGTTATGGGATGTTTATTTAAATGTCCTGCACTGCAGCTGCAGCGTAACGGTTCAAACTGAGAAGGTGAAAGAACTTTCCTTTCCTATTTTTGCTTTAATGAAGTATCATATAAATTTTCTGATATGTCAGCTGATAATAATTTTCTGTACATAATACAATTTTTTTTTTTTTGATGCCAATAAATGTAAACTGATATATATATATATATATATATATATTTTTTTTTTTTTTTTATAGTCCAACAACAGAAAAAATTACATCCGAACAAAAGCGTTGACAAAAATCTAGTCAAAACCTAAACAGTTCAACAAAAACTGAACATTACGGCCTTCACGGAGAGGATTTAGTGCAGGGCTGCTGCTGCATTGGACAGCATTAGATTTCGATAGAAATCCCATCAACATGATACCAGAATTTCAGCAATAATCCAATATCAGCTACATTTTTTTTGGAACTACTACCTCTGAAGATTCAGTTTCATCAAAGTGCATCCGGGAAAAAAACAAAGACTCAGGACAAAAAAAAAAAAAAAGCACAGATACTTACTGACATACTGATCGTTAGAAATGCAAAGGGGGTTACAGACATCGAAAACAAGTTGCCCTTTGGTCAGCTTTCATCATTACAGTGATCGTCGTAATAACAGTAGATTACAGAGTGCCTTCTAAACGATGTGAAAAGTCAACCACACAGATCAGATTGTCCTGATATAACGTTTCCCCACTCTCTCCGTTTCAGATTGTTCTATTCATCAGAGAAAAATCTTTTACACCATAAACTCTCCGATTTCATCAGAGGCCCCCGTCTTTATGGAGAAGGAGTGCCATCTGCTCCGGCTCGGAGGCCCCGAGAGCTCAGAGGAGGACGAGATCTCGAGGAGCCTCGGGGAAAATAGCGAACTAAAGAGCCAAGGACAACTGCTACTGTTGGCAGTGACATGAATGCATGTACACACACTCAAACTGAAACGGCTGAATTTACAAGCGTACACGATGCATCTGTTTAAAAAAAAAAAAAAAAAAAAAACTTTGTTGCTGTCGAGAGCATGCAGGCGTTTCGTTGGCACAGAAGTGAAACAAAAAAAAAGAGCCGACACAACGAGACAGCTCAAATAAACCCGTTCTCCCTCGTACACACTCAAATGATCACTAAATGTAAACACACTTTATCAGGAGCCGCGGTTACCATGACAGCCGCGCTGACTGTCTATTCGTCTACGCGACGTAACTGATCGCGCAGAGCGAAGTGTTTTGTCTGAAAAGTCACAAACTGAACCAGTTGACAGTGTGCATGTTCCCACAGCCTTATGTGAGCATACTCTTACAGTACATAATCAGTCCCTCCTAGAAATCACAATAATTAACGCAAATTCAAGCAATCTCAGCAATATTTGCAGGAGTTTGCAATTTTGAAAAATTCCTGCAGCATTGCCGCTAAAAACATCGTCAACAGAAGCTCTGCTGAAAGTATCACGACAAAGTGTTTTACAAACAAAACTCCAAAAATAAGTGTTAATTTCCAACCAGCGAGGCTCCGCCCCCCTCTCTCCGCTCACTGTCAAAACAAACCGCTGCCAGCTAACCGCAACAACAGGAAGTGACGGTGTTTGTGGGAATTTAGTGTTGAATTTCTGCAATTGCACAGTAAGAAACTCACTCGAAACTTCGCAAATGACGTCGCCGGTTGTTGTTTGTTTGTTGTTGGTGTGGAGCCGCCCGCCGCCGCGCAGCTACAGTTCTCCAGACAGCATCACGGCGGATGTCGCCGGGTGTCTCTTCGCCTACGTCTGCAGCGAGGTGATCTCAAACAAAGCCACGCAAGCGAATCCCACAATCCGGACAACCGTTCCGTCAAACAGGATGTTCTGAACGGGCACGGCGCTAATTGCAATCAATACCACAGTCCTGAAAGAGTGGCGGATCATCGAGCAGTTTATTGAGAAATAATTGCTCACTGAAAGCAAGGTGAGTAAAATCGGTTCGGTTCAGACACTTCGGCAAAATCGATGGAACTTTAAAACACCTGAAACATACGAGCGGCTCAACGGAGGCCAAAACAGATAAGTTCTCACACCGTTTTGACGAGAATCATTATTCACATGCGTAAGAAGAGAAGGAGGGAGGCTTGTTTGGCGTGAAGCGACTCACCCTGGGCTGCCAGTTTTCATACTGCTTCTGCAGGTTGGCCCCGATGGTCTCCAGGGCCTTCTGCGGGCTCATCGACAGAGGATCTGGGCAGGCAAACATAAAGAGCGTCAACACACCAGCGATTAAACACGCGCAGGAAACACACATTACACGTGACGGTCACGGCCGAGGGGAACCGGGCCCGGGACGTTCGGGCTTGAAGACGCAGCCGAGAGAAGTTTCAGTTTATTGTTTCGGCATCAGAAGGAACGTTTCTTGTTAAATCTGGAGCGCGGTTTGGAAAAAAAAATAAAATAGCAGCGGCCCCCTGAAGTTGAAATATTGATGAGTAAATCAATAGGGCTTGAAGAATAGCTGGATATAGATTGAGGAACGGATCAAAATCGCGCTCAGCGGGCGGGGAGGAACGTACCGGGAGAGTTTATGGGAGACACTGGTCGGCTTTACGGTCGGCGGGGGAACGAAATCGCTGGAGGGTCATCTCGCAACGGATTACCACGACAGAAAGAACACAAGACGGGTTTGACGAGGCAAACCGCAACTTTTACACGACTGCTTTTATTTACAAAGGGAAACTGTAATCGATACAAGTGATTTCAGGAACTTTAAAATACCAAATAAAGATTCATTTATTAAGGAATCTGAACCTGTGCAGAAATGTATTAAAAACACAGGATGAAGATGTTTCCTCCAAGAAGAGCTAACCTGCAGAAGGTGTTTGACTTGGGAAGTGATTCTTCTGTGTACAAAGGTATTTTATCATTTCTGTTATGGTGCAAACTAAAGCTTTATAAGGGGATATTTTCGCACACGCGCGCGCACGCACACACACACACACACACACACACACTCTGGCCAGTGAAAAGCATACGTAAGCCCGTTACATCTGCGTATGGCTCAAGCACGAGTGAGATCTTAAAATCCCTGTGGTGCATTTCGGGACATCCTCCTCTTAATATTCCCAAACAGCCTCTGAAAAGCCAAGTGGCAGGTCGGCAGAGTGTCCTCAGAAGCCGCAGAGAAAGTTTCGGAAACTTTTAAGAGGTGTGTTCCCGCTTTAATGTGCCTCCGTGCCTCCCCACAGTCAGGCACGTCTCAGGGGAGCCGCACAATGGGGTTTTTGAGGTTCCCATTCAATGGAGATGGTCCTTTGTGTTTTTGTTCTGCCACGCGTCGTGTGGTTCTGTTGGGAGGGCGAACCGCTTCATCCCGGATGAGACAGGAGCTTTATGAATCGAGCTCCCACGGGGGAAAGACTGAGAATATCCCCCGACCCCCCCACCTTAACGCTGCAAAGTAAAAGCTCAAGTAAAAGTTGACGGTTTGCGTTGCCGTCGTTTGAGCCGTGTGAATTTTTTCTGCCGTCTGCGGTCGTGGGTTCGTAATCGCCATCTCTGAGCTTTTAACAATGTCAAAACGGGAGTCTGTAGCGGCGCTTTGAGCTGAACGCAACGTGACGATGTCAACGAGCTGATATTAAGCAGAAATGTTTTTCCAGGAGTTTGACGTTATATTTTAGCATGAGAGGTTGAAGAATTTTCATTTTTACAACCTCTCTTTGCTCTTCATCCTCTCTTCATCCTCTCTCATCTGCCCCCCCAAAAAAAAAAAAAAAAAAAGTGCCGGCTTACCGTTTGTGCTGAGTTATGCAGAATTTTTGTTTAGTTACAGAACCTGCATCCTGCAAACGGTTTATCGTTGGCAAAATTGTAAATACAATAAACGTACAATAAAGACACTATGGTGAAAACTAAAAATTTTAAACTTAGATTTTGTTATTCTTTTCTGACAGAATCACACATAATCACTTCATCGGAAATTTCAAATTTTTTTTTTTTGGGGGGGGGGATGATTTGGCGGGATGTTTTTGCCGTTTTTGGCGGGAACCCATTGCTTGCAAACCCACTGACAGGTTGTGGGTTACAGAAGGTTGACGTTAGGATGAATCCTGAGAAGGAAATGAATGTTTGTGCTGAATTGGACAGAAAACCATCCAACAAAGTCGAGAGATTTTCCTTCTGGACTGAGTGACGCTGAGCCACTCACTGACTCTGCATCAACTCAAAGAGTAAAACATGATTTAAAAACTGCTTTGGGCTCTGTCGTCACTACACCTCCATCTTAAAAATCAAACACAGAGAAGCACCACGAGGCTGTTATCCCTTTACATATCGTAACATGTAAAACATTTGAAAAACTCTGGGCTTTTTGAATGTGTAAATGCACCTTTAATTCTATAATTGTGAGGCAGCTCGTGTTGGCTGCGTTTCAGCATCTGAATCTTAAACAGGGACACTTTGCTCCCAATTCACGTCACGGTTTTGTCCTGTGGCCACTTTCAGTTCCCTCAGCGATCTGCTCAGCCTTGGACTCTGCAAGACCCAAAACGTTTGAGCGTGTTCGAGTGGCAAAGGTCACGCGTGTGGGCGTCTCTGACGAAGAGGCAACGGCCTTCATCGCCCGTTATGATGGCGCCGCTGCCGTTGCTGTTTGAGGGGCAACAGAAGCACATGTGGATTTTGGTATTTCTTTACGTCGTAGAAAAATCGAAATTTGAATCTATCAAATTCAGTCAATATATCTGGCTTAATACAGAGATTTTGTTTCTCTCAACATTTTATTTTTTATTTTTTCAATTTAAGATAAACAACACATCTTTGTTGTGTGTTAATCTTTCCATTCCGTTTTCAGAGCATTTTTCTACAGTCTCCTTTTGAACGAAGACAAAAATCGGGCAAAAATCATCTCCACAAAACAGTCAGAACTGTTTTATATGAAATATGTGTAATTACAGTCATTTATCTGCGATGGATACGTGAAGACTAATTTGCACTGATTTCCAGTGGTGTGTTGGTTATATCTTTGCGTTACCATTTAACCGAATTATGAGTCTGAAGAAAAGGCCCAGTTTTTGATGCATATTGTCCAAATTATGTTTGAGCATTCACCATATTTTTTATTTGTATTTATCTATCACAGCGTCTGAATGAAAAATCTGTTTATTTTCACGCCAGGAAGGAAAGCAGCACATCACAGGAAGCTTTTACTGACGTCCATATGTCCTACTGAAGTCCATATGTCCTACCGAAGCAAAAGTCCACCTCACTCTGAACAACTCTTAACTCGAGTTTTATAATAATAGATTTTATAATGTCTGTGCGGACTCACCTATCCAGCACTCCAGTCTGGCGCAGGGGGACGTCTTGACCACGTCGGGGGGGTCCACTCCCACGTTGAGGCACAACACCAGCGCGACACTCACGGTCTTCATCTGAGGGTGGACACACAGGAAATGACATTATCCTCACGGCACTTATCAACGCTTAAATACAGACAGACTAAAGAAATGTTAGATCTTCACGCGTGAGGAAAAAACAACACACATTTGCAGGCACCAATATGTGCCACTGGGGGAATTTAAAAATGGCGCGGATCAGGGCCTGATTGGTCCTAAAATAATACCATGATATATTTGTGTGTTTTTGCAATAACAATATTTTTGATGATATGACAAAAGAATACCGAAAAATATGTGATTATTAATTTTTGATGACATGCAATTTAAACAAAATAAGCGTGATCGATTTATACGCCGGCACAAAACGAAACAGTTTGACCTCAAATATAAAAAAAAAAAAAACTAAACAAAGATGTCTTAGTTCTTCATATTGTGAACAACAGAAGCTCAAAGTGAGACTCAGATCCTGTGTACAGCGCTGAGGGAGGATTTGGGGGTTCAGTTCTGCTCTGTCAGAACTTCCCGATCAGCCGCAGAGCTTCGAATTACTTCCTCGCTGCTGTCGGCAGATTCAACGACATTTAGGCCTGATTTCGTGAAGTTTGACCTCAACGTTCATCCATTAACAAACTACACTTCTTGGGTTTTTGTTACACTATTATTTTTGCCGCCTCTGCTTCGGTTCACAAAGTGCGACCATCGATTAAACTCTTAAACTGAGCTGAAGACCTGAAGAACTCGGCGGCTTTCGGTTCGTGCTTGTTGCCGGATAAAATGCTGTTTTCATACGAGTGTGACGTCATCGTGTATCAGTGTTACCTTTATCGCGATAGCATTTTTTTTTTTCTATAAAAAAAAGAAAAAAACTATACCGCAGTTTCTATAAAATACCTTCTACTAGGGATAGGTCACGAATTTCGAATATTCGAACAGTCGACATTCATTCTTCCTTATTTCCCCGTTTGTTTTGTTTTTTTACCTGGCTGTAATGCGTTACTCCCGTCAGAAGGTGGCGGTAATTCACCTAAAAGCTGCCTGCCAGCCGCATTAAATAACACGGGGAGAAGAAGAACACGCTGCTTTCAGGGGTCTGAATTTTGAATAGGAGTTTTGCTTGAAATTCCCATCCCTGCGTTCGATGAAAAACTATACCGGTATTATCGTGAACAGTATGACATGGCATATCTCTAATACCAAGCCTGCTCTTTACCATCGCATTTACTGTCTGTCCGTCGATCTGAACGAAGACAAAAAAAAAATGCATCTTAAAAAAGGAAAGGAAAGAAAAGAAAGCAGAGGACCCTACTCGAATGAATAAATGTGGAAAATCCCAACTGTGATGCCTGTCACATCACACAAGGTGAGAAACACAGCGGCCGCGAGAAAAACAGGCCATCGAAGGGGAACAAGCATTGATCCGTGGGTGATGTGGCAAGTCCTGACACACACCCTGACACACAAACAAACACACACACACTGTAAATTAAACTCTGCAACAGCAGTCAGCCATCACTCCTTTTTTTCTTCTTCTTCTTCTTTCTGTCAGCTCCTCAGAAACACTTTATTTTGTGTCTCGACCTCGAAAGGACACGAGCCGACAAAAAAAGGAAACGATCAGCTGCCGAAACTCTTTTGATAAAAGTCGCACTTATCAACAAAAAGCTGCAGAGTCGCCACAGACGCGCAGAAATCCTGCAGCGGCGGACGAGGACGAGGACTTTGTCTTCGTTTTCGAAACAGAGCTTCGACGAAAGGCAAAAACCGACGCAGCGAATCTCGATCTGAATTTTGTTGGGAGTCTCAGAATACGATGCGAAAATGACACACAAAAAAAACAAAAAGTCGCACGGAGCCGAAGGGAAGCTGCAGTTCCTCTGTGAAATCACTAGAGAGTCTTAACAGTCAGTCAGACAGCTAAAGCCCCATTCAGACAGGAATAATATTCCAGGAGGGAGGTTGTAGGATGAGATATTCACCGAGCTCCTCTCTAATTGCATTCATTGTTCTGCGCGCGAGATGAATCGGAGTCCTCGGAGCGGCCATAACTCAGTCAGATCCGAGCAAGCAAACTGTTTGGATGCGATTTTGGTGGGAAATCATTTTCCCCGAGACTCTAAACGAGTCGGCTCGAAACTGACGGGAGGACATCGTCTGGTAGGAAAAGCCAACGTGGAGAGTTTTACATCACTGCAGCCGAAACTTTCACCAAGACACCTCTACCGTGATCATGCGGCGGTCTAATTTAAAAAAAAAAAAAAAAAAAAATTGCAGTCAGATCACAATTTGTCGTCATTGCTTAGATACAGAGACACGCTGTGCATATCTGCAGACGAATGTGGTAATTTATGGCCACATTTATTCCACGCTGAGCAAACTGAATTTCTCAGTTACGACTTTGGTTTCTCTCTTTCTGTGCAGAAGTTGTGATACGAAGGTCCTGCAGTCGCAGAATTTATCTTCAAGGTAAGTTTAAGAGGTTTTTGATTTTTCTCAACAAAACAGTCGAAAACAATATGAACTTCAAACCCTCCTCTTTGGAAAATTCCGATTTTAACCTTGTTAAGATTTTTTTTTTATATGCGAGAATGAATGCAGAATATATGCAGGATAAGCACGCCGAGGCACCACAGTTTGTGAACTGCCGCTCTGAAGCCTCGATTTCAGATTTTGCCCGTCGCCTTCTTGCTATTTTGGAGCAGGAAGTGACCATATTTGGACGTGCTGGGGGGAGGGGGGGCAAGCAGTGGATCTGACTGATCTGATTGGGAACCCGAGGACGCCACGCCCCACCCACCGATAGGGGAAACCTGACTGCACCACAGGCCTGTCAATCAAACAGACACGCCCATCCCAAAAATACAACTTTTTGGGGACTAATATCTGATTAATGACGGGATTCATTTCAGATGGACCGCCGCAAAAACAAATAAAGAAGTAAGTTTAGTTAAAGACACCATGATAACTTGTGAGAAAAAAAATTCTTAACTTTGTATTTAATGAGAGAAGTTGAATGGGAGTCTATGGAGCCGGAGACCTTTTCGGAGCCGACCTCTAGTGGCACTCGGTGGAATTGCATTTTAAGGCACTTCCACGTCTGCCTTATTTTTTCAGATCCAGAAGCTACGTCCATTTTTATATACAGTCTATGCTTTTACCACTTTAAGGCATTAGAGGATTTTCTTTTCTTTCTTTTTAATTCTTGGAAAAAACGTCTAAATACATAAAGCTTTTAGGGTTAAACGCCACAAACGAAACCTCAACATAAATACATCCAGTAGATGCATCCGACAATGTGATTTTCACATCATCCACGAGAACTTTTTAACAAAAGAAAAAGAAAGAAAGGTGTCTCTCTGCAGAGGCCGGCGTGTTCTTTATTTTCTTTTGAACGTTTTTTGTTTTTTTTAATGTTCAAAGGTGGAACATGAAGGACGAGGGTCACCGGATTACTGGCCGTGCGTCGATGGCACTGCCAGAGGAGCCTTCACTCTGAGAAAGAAGGTGCACGAGCTTAATGAGGCTCCGCATGTCCTCTCGCCTCCAATTACCTGCAGGTTAGCCACCCGCCGGCTTCCCCCACAGGGCTCCCTTCTTTCCCGCAGCTGCTCGGGTACAGTCACGAAGAAATCAGGTCATATCAAGGTAAGTGGATTTTCGTTCAAGCCTTCGGACCCCGTCCGTAACCACTTTTTCATTTATTTAGGTGATTATTGTGTAAAGTTGGGAAGGAAAGGAGATCTTTCAAGGTTTGTCGTCGTCGTCGTCCCCCCCCCTCCAGTTTGTGTCGAGCATGAGCTGCAACTGAGACGACATTCACATTGTACGAAAGATTTCTGAAGGAAAAAAAAAAGAAAAAAAGGCAAACTCTTTCAGGCAAATAGAAACTAAGTGTTTCTCACACAAACTTTACTTGGGTGGGTTTCCCAGGTATTTCACCATTTTTTTTTTTAAATATATTAATGAAGTTTTTAATCTGTCCGAGAGAAAACGATCGATTAACGAATGGACAATCTTCCTGTCGCTCCCTGCAGCCGAGTGAAGCAAAGGTTAAGCTCCGCCCTCTGTGAAACACACAGAGATCAGAGGACAGAAACTAACTCGAGCTCGAGATTTTAACTGGCCTCTTGTTCCATCGGCAACATTTTAGGGGTTATTTTTTTTCATGGTAATTTTTTTTTACAACTTTAAATGTCAGCAGACATTGCAAGTCAACGCAATACAGTAGAGCGACCTTTGGCGGGCGGCGTTAGAGCTCGTCTCCGTGGGTGACGCGGGTGCCGTGGGGTTACGTTGGCTGTCCCATCAGGCGGAGCGGGGTGAGGAGGGCTGCTGTTGTGAAAGTAATTAAGGCGCCCCGTGCTTCCCCCTTCCAGCGGAGTGAAAGGTCAGTGTGCCAGCGGGACGAGCCGCGGACGCGCACCTGCATCCTCACGCGCCGCGTCGCATTGATTTCCAGCTGACCTCCTTACCACTCGCCCTTTTCCCCACCCGTGTCACGCAGCTCTCCTCGGGAATGGGAATCGGTGCGGACGTTTTCTGCTCGGGCACACCGCCGCTGTATTCACGCATCTGCCCAGCTACCGTGAAACTAAGCCGACGGCTCCGTCGCAGACGCTCGGCGAGCGACGCCGTGGAGCCGAGGGCTGGCGTGACGTCCGCTGGCAGGTTTTGCATCTGTAAATGTTTCTAGAAGTCCAACGCGATCTCAAGATGGGTTTCATGAGAGAGAGAGAGAGAGAGAGAGGGGTTTAAATCGTCACCACCCCCACCCACCCCCAACCCCCCACGGTCGCTACATCTAAAAGTCAGCGTGGTTTCATGGGATGCTCCGTAAAGACTTTCATTTCCTTCATCCCTTTCAAGAGCTGGAGGCTTTTCCTCCAAGAACGATCTTGTTCAAAAACAAAACTGAAAAGAGCCCGAGTTAAACTGTCGGTGATTCATACGGTATAAAAGCACCAATTCTCCGTCGGCTCAGACGCCGACGCCACCGCGGGGAAACAACGTTTATACCTAAAGCGTGCTGCAAAGGCGGAGACCCGGCGGGGGGGACCCAGGTCAGATTTGCCCTTTAAAAACACAACGGCTGAAATGGCAGCACACTTTAGAGACGCATCAATCCGAAGTCCGGAGAGAGAGAGGAACAAAATTTTAAATAAAAAAAGATGTTACTGTCACGGAGGGTAAAATGTCAAAAGAAAACCGCTGAGAAAAATTTGGAAGGTCATTTCATTTGTTGTGTTAACAAGGACCAACATCTTTCATTCGTAAGCACACAAAAGCTACAGAAGTGCGTACTTCAGTAAATAGTAGTCAGACTGGTCACTTAAAAGCCGAGGGGTCGAGATAATCCGAACATAAGCGGCCATAGTGAAAAATATTTGTTTCCATCCGCTGTTGGACAGATAATGAATTGTACATTTGATATTCACTCGCACTTACAAATGAATAAAGGACATTTTAGGACTGTTCTAGCTTACCATCACGGTGCAATCACCTTAAACCGCAATACCACCGAGGGCCACTAGGGGCTGGCTCAAAAGAAAAAAAAAAAAAAAGCTCCATAGACTCCCATTTTAACTTCCCTCATGAAATATAAAGTCAATAAATGTTTTCCACGAGTTATTTTGGTGTTCTCAGCTAAAAGTCGCTGCTTCTTTTCGTTTTCTGGCGGTCCATCTGAAAATGATCCCGTCGTTAATTCGACATTAGGCCTCAAAAAGCGGTATGTTCAGGGGGGGGGGGGATGTCTGTTTGATCGACAGGGTTGTGGTGCAGTCTGGTTCCTGCAATAAGTAAGTACAAACATGGTCACTTCTGGCTCCAAAATAACACAAATATGACGCGGTGCCGGCCGAAATCCGAACTTGAGGCTTCATAACGGCCAAATCGCAAACCGACGAGTGACGTCACTGTCGGTCGACGCCGATGTGCAACATGGTAGTCGAGTGTGACGGCGCACAGATGTGCACCAAATTATTATTTTTGACTTATCTGCTTGTTTATTCCACACATTTACATCACACACACACACACACACACGGAGACAATAAATCCAAGAATTTCTTCATCAACCAGGATCAGAAATTACTGGTTGGCCGAGGTGCAAAGAAAGGTTGTTCTCGTTGAGCACGAATAGAGCGCAGCGCCGTACTGTGGATGGAGCAGTGGGACGCCACAACGTCCACGACTAAGAGTTTAAAATCATATCGCTTCATCACCATCAGCATCCAAATTAAATGTTTTTTGTGAGCTCTGGTTTGTGTGCCTTTGCAATTTAAACGTGGAACTCAAATGTACAATCAGGTACATATTTTCTACTGACATTTATGACGTTTTAAGGAAAATTTAAGAAAAACATTTTTTTTTTTTTTTTTATGGAAAACGGTAAATAATCTTTTAAGCATCGAAGGTATTTGTTGAATAAAAGTGAGAAACTTTGTCTGCTTCCAGCCACTTAAATGGAAATATTTGCCACTTTCTAAATTGAGCAGTGAACAATAAGTTTTGGGCTTTGAAAAAAAAAAAAAAAAGGTATAAGATGAATTAATGGTGAATGTATAATTGAATTAAACGAAAAGCCAGGCCCCTTTCGACCCCGAATAAGTGGTTGGTTTATCATCCGTTCGTCTGTTAATTTGCCGGTTATCACTGATCTGAAGGAAAGCCCAAACAAAATGAGATTTTAATGCAGGTGTACTGAACGTCATGGATTTCCAATTATCTCTCTTCGGTGCGAAGGAGAAAGCAGAGGGGGGGAGTGCGTTTCCTTAACACAGTCAATCAAGAAAAACGTGATAGAGGAGAAGATGGAAAGAAGTGAAGCGAAATGAGATCAATTGTACGTGCGCGCATGTCTTCCCGTGCTAGTAATTGGTTGCCGTCTTCCTCCCATTAATAACTGCCGGACTCCGGGGATTTCCCCAAGCCTTTTCCCCTTCGGCGCCCTTTAAAAAGACTCTCATAAAGCCCCGAGCGCCGCTCGCTCCGCCGATCAATGGCCCCTGATTAATCCATTTGTTAGGCCCGCCATAAATGAAGGTTAATAAAACAAGAGGGGCGCATCGATCTCCTCGGGGCGTGCCGTAACCAGCTGGCAGCAAACAGGACAGATATTGGTCACTCACACTTGCTCACTGCTTGCAGAGTTTTTGACATGTAAAAAAAAAAAAAAAAGAAAGAAAAGGAAACGCCACGTGACGAATACTCGCGCGAAATGGAAAACCGATGGAAAAGGCTACCTTGGACGGAAAGTCAGAATTCAAAAAGAATATGGAGCCACAGATGGTTGGAAGTAGGGATAACAAGCGAAAGACGAAGATGCTCTTAAACATCTCCGCTGTGCTCGAAGAAACTTTTCAATTCTCTAATCGTATCTGAAAAAAAAAGAAGAAAAGATGTCTGATTAGAGGAGCGACGGATTTATTCTGAAAGCGTGGGAGTTCTGGTTCCTTATAGACTGTCTGAAGTCAGTTCTGAGAATATGCTATTAAAAGGTTGTGATACAAGTGGTTTTGGCTGCCGAGACAAAGCCAGGCCACTTCAGAGTCTTCCCACGAGCCAGAGCTCGGGTGGTTTTTCTACGTAACACTGTTTACTTGTCAAAGCTTTTGCATCCATCTCAACCCCAAGACAACGACTGTCGCTGCACATTCATCTTCACTCCCAATGAACGCCATCAGCATTATCTCTGCACTAATTACGACGGTACAAACAGGAAATGAGAGATTATGTAAAATGAGACGGAGTCATACTGATGTAACCGGAGGGCTGGAAAAAAATAGAAGGGTACTTTTGAGTCTTATTATGCAAGCAACAAACACAAAAGCAAAGTTTGAAGAGCTCAAGTTTTTAAGTAAAAATATATGAACTGAGAATACAAAAACAAAAATTCCCTCTGTGGATTAATAAAGTATCTATCTATCTATCATCTATAATTATTTGGATTGTAAACAAATTCTCAAAAGGTTTTGTTGGTTTTGTTTACAAATTTGAGAGTTTTGTTGTGCCTCTTCTGTCGGAGGAAACGAAGGTGTATGGTGCGCGTGCAGGCTGCGGAGCTGTAAATAAATAGATTTGCAAACAAACGTTTTTGATTCGCCAACAAAAAACATTTATTCGCCAAATTTTTTTTTTGAATTCAAACAAAAAGATTGGATTTGTAGTCAAAACTTTGTGACAACAAAAAAAAGTCTAGTTGACAAAATATGTTCGCAAATACAAATAATGTTTTTCTCAATTCATATATTTTTTTACTTAAAAACTTGATTGCAGTGTGAGCAGTGTTTTTTTGCAAAATAAAAACACAAAAATACTGTCAAAGAAAGAAGCATTTTTTTTTTTTTGAGGATACAAGAAATTATTGGAAATCCTACAAAATGTGGAGAAATATAATCACGTCAAAAGCAGATGAATTTAGCCCGATCTTTTTGCTTTCCTCCGTCACAGGGAAGTAAAAGTTCCGGTCGGAGCCAATCAATTCGTCTTTAATCTGGAGCTGTTGATGAAGCAGCTGCTATAACTCAACACCGATATAAAATCGCTAGTATAGAATCATTTTTAGTAGCAAATACATTTTGTTTTCATGCGTCAGCGGCTGAAAATCTGTGCCGCCTAATGAACTTACATACATTGATCGAGTCCGACTAATGATGCGGAAGATGAAGCTGCATGGACCACCTGCCTCGTTTCTACATTATTACAACGAGCCTGGGTATTGATGGCGTATCGATTTCATTATTCCAAAGTCTAGAAACACACCCGGCATCGCATTTGTGAAAAACCAGCAGGGAGGGATATGAGAGAAATTCAAATTAATGTGTGTGTGTGTGTGTGTGTGTGTGTGTGTGTGTGTGTGTGTGTGTGTGTGTGTGTGTGTGTGTGTGTGTGTGTGTGTGTGTGTGTGTGTGTGTGTGTGTGTGTGTGTGAGACCAGGAGCTGTTCAGAAAGGACGAACAAGTGGCTTAAAAAAAAAAATCGAGGCTGAAGTCTCCCGGACGATGAATCATAAGGAAAGTTATTTTCAATATTTTAATGCAGTTAAAATCCCAGCAGTCTAAAATATATATATATATATATATATATATATATATATATATATATATGCCTTGAGCTATTTGTAAGTCCCCCCCCCCAAAAAAAGGAAGGTCACATAAATAACAAACAGCCTGAAATGTACAAATATAAAATCTCAGGAAGGAACATTGATATATAAAACACCCTGCGGGCATTTTCACCCGGCTACAAGCTCCCGTAACAACCCAAACTTCTGCTGTGGCAAAGTGTTTCAAGAACAATGCGCCGTCACAGGGTTAATTACAACAGCGCTGAACAGGAAACAAAAGCAACAACTGGGTCACACAAAAAATATACTAAAATGCTGGGAGAAACAAAAAAAAGGAGGAACGATGACAATAAAAGAAAAATTCAGTTTGGTGTCTGAGCTTATTCGAGGTGTCGCAATTGCATTTTTTTGTTTTGTTTTGGTTTCCTTTTCCTGTCATTTGACGACGAGCCGTAATGGAAGATGCACGCAACCTGGATACTCCCAGGAAAAAAAATGGACCGTAACCAGGGCATCGATAGTTGACGTCCACGGGCTCGGATCGGCCTGCTTTTATCTCGCCGAGCTGCACTGAGCCCATTAACGCCCGGGTTTCTGCTGTGTCCTCGCAGCGGGGCACAGACAGACAGGAAAGTTCAGACTTTTCAAAGTCTCTTTGTGTTCGGCTCTCGGTGCTTTTGTTGCTTATTACTGAATCGTGTGGCGGGTTGAAGTCGAGCTTCGCTGCTACGCGCCCGAACTCCATTCGGTTTCCTGACTTATTGTTTGCCGACTGCTTAAAAAGGTCCCGTGTTCAATTTTCATTTTTGAATATCCGTGAGAAGGTAATTCGGTGGTTTTAAGCGCGAAAGGAAACATCTCGATATAGTTACACATCTTATACAAGCAATAACAACATCTTTACAATTATGATCATTCTCTTTAACTTTATTATCTAATGGTGTTATTGTCATTCATACTTTTCTATAATTTATGAATGAAATTGATTGAAATGATTTAATTTATAAAAATTTCAGAAATGGATACATTGTCGTTGATTTGTTCATTGTTTTTTATTGTTGTTTTTTTTTTTTACATTCGCTGTTGTTAATTATCATTTTTGTCTCCATTTCTTTAATGTTTTGACCTGTGTTTTGCATTTATTATTGTCCTTGAGAACCGCCTTGAAAACGTACATCTCACGACGTGAATCCCCAATTAAGAATTTCCAGAAATAGAAATCGCAGAAAGGTAAGCTTGGATTCGTTGAGTGTCGGGAATCCTAAACGGAAGCCGAAGCTCATCCATCGCACGCGTGGGTAGAGGCGACGCCAGCGAAGCCGTTCACGCCCGGCGACGAGCGCGCGTCTCTACGCGCATCTGCCGAAGCGGCGCCGATGCAGTAATGCTTCTCCGAGAGCTTCTAATCCACCAGATACGGATTCACAGAAAGTCTTTTTCCCCCCCCGTTTCCAGCGTTACGACCTTCAGAGTCGGTTGATGTTTCGCCGACACGTCGGGCTGAAAACAAGAGTTCCGGCTGCGGATCGATAAAAGTCCCGCGTTGCTGCGCAATCGCTTATCTCGCCGGGTTGAGGTTCAGGTTTGTTTGCCGTCGAGATACAGGTGTCGTGTTTCTGTGTTCACTGTGAGGCGGGAGGAGGGGGGGGGGGGGGGTTAAATCTACAGTAGATCTGAAAGGGTTAAAAAAAAACAAAAAAAAAAAAAAAACGGTTTAATCAAACCCAGTTCAAATCATTAGTTGAACTGAGCGCTTCGATGTCATGACGACGTGACGGACGAAAGCGAAACTCCGCCCCCTCGGACGGCTTCCTAATCGTCCGTTAGGCGGCTTTTTATCAGTTAAAAGGAGCCACATGCAGTCGGACGTTCACCCCGACCTTGGACTCGACTGCACTCGCACAGTATATCGGAAACCTGTTATCGTGATTCCACTTGGCAGGTTCAGCGACCCACACACACACACACACACACACACACACACACACAGAGAGCTACACACACAGCTACACACACAGACAACTCAATAGCTGTCATTGGCCCAACAGGGGAATACACGCTCCATTTTGACCAATGGGCCGAGTAATTGGGCAGCCTTCCCTCTCGTCTGCCGCCTTCGTACTGACACGAGCGAGTGTCTTCGTTTCCGTCTCCGAGAGCTCGGATTTCCCAAAAGTGCTCAGCATCCACTCGTAAGCCTCGCGCCGCCCGGTTCTCTCGCCGGGCTCGAAGTTTCGCTCGGTGCTACCGGTGGCGTCCGTCGGCTTAAAATCTGGCCTCGGAGCCCCCCCGAATGTGCTCTCAACAACCGGAGAGGAAAACGTATGAAGCTACGGGATTGCGATTCAAAAAGCTCCGAGACGCACGTGAAGCTGCGGGAAGTTGTGCGCACAAAGTGTGCTTGGTGTTCGAGTGGTTTAATCGTCAAAAACACTGTTGCTGGGCAACGCGGACGGCCTCTAGAAGCCAGGGAGGCTAACAATTTAGCAAGCTAACAGGGGAGGTAAAGGGGGAGGCGGGGAGGGGAGGGGGGGGGGTAACGTAATGCAGTAAATACAAAGTCACAGAGGGAAAAGATGAGGCCGTTGGGAAGACCAACATTTTCCTCAGACGTAGGCTATTATCCAAGTGTCTAAGGCTCGCCCTGATTAGTTACACCTGTCCCTCGTTGTCCTTCCCTCCGTGCTGTATTTAGCCTGTGTGCTCTTCTTCCCTCAGCTGCGTCTTTTCACTCGACGGTCTTAAACCTCCGTCCACCTACTGGGCTTCACAACAAGTAAAACCTTCAAAACGGACTGACGGACTCGTAGCTCGAGTGCCTTTTCTGGCCGCTCAACATCTCCGACCATAACGAACGTTAGAAAAGTAGAGAGACTTCACACCAGCTGGTTGTGAAGAATCCAGCGTTTTGCACTGACTTTGAACCCCTCCCTCCCTCCTTTGCCTGGAGTTAAAACACAAAAGGCAAATTCTTCCTGCATGAAACACACACAAAAAAAAAAAAAAGCTCTCTTCGGTCGCAGCTCTCTGAGCCCAGAAACGTGAAAGGACACATTTTTCTTGCAGGGTTACAAATGAGGGTCGGCGGCCCTGAAAGCACTCCGAGCGGTGACAAATGTTACCCGGCCGATTTAGCATGACTTTCCGTTAGGAGAGCCCATTTCAGCCGGCACATATTACCTCTTTTAAATCAATAGCAGCCTCGCGTTTAATGATGCCTTCATTTCCCTGCAGCTCGACACTTCGGCGGGCTCGGCGGTGTAATTCAGCTCGTGTCCTAACAGCAGCAAGTGTTGAACTTTCATTTGGGTGAATTTCTACAATAGGTGCAGAGTTTGCGAGGGTTATGTATGGCTAAGTGACATTCGCCATTATTCTAATGGTACTTCTGTGTAGCCGTGAGGCAGTGAAATAATCAGGTTGGTAGCGGTGGAGCAGATCAAACGACAGCTTTATGAGAGCTGAAACACACTGCGGCCACTCAGGAGGGAGAGCTTTGAGCTTCCCCCTCAAAGCGACGCCCGCGTAGCCTCCAGCAGAACAAAATGAATTGGCGGTGTAATAAAGAGGAGGGCAGCCAATCATCTGCCGCGGCGTCCTGGCAGTTTGGAGACGGATGTCCTCTCAGAGCGCCACGCGGACCGTCGCCGCGTTTCGTTTCCTCTTTTTTAATGACTTTAAATTTTGGAGAAGCCGGCACCGCGGGTGGCCGTTTGTACCGACCCGAGCCGGGCCCCGCCCCTTTCCTTTAACGCACCAATCACAACAAGGGACGACCTCTCAACTCCACAGTCAAAAAAAAAAAAAAAAAAAAGGCGCAGCAGCGTAGGAACGTCCCGCAGCAGCTCGGGAAAGCCCCAAAAATACAGTCGGTTCTCCGACTCTGCTAGCTTAAAAAAAAATGGTAGAGGGATCTTCATGTTGTTATTATTATTATTAAAACAGATAAAGCTGGTGTTGTTCTAAATCCTGTTACTGCCAACAAATCCCATCCAATTCAACAACAGTCTCATGCCAACTTTCGATATTTTCCAGCTTCCCTACCTCGTCGGAGGCACTCAGCCCCGAGGCCGTTGGCTCCAACTAAAGACGAACATATTTAAAAACAGCTCACAGTCACATCTGGTCACATTTTCGAGAGGAGACTCGGCGACCTCCGAGAAACTGGAAGAAATTGTGTTTTTGTTGGGGAACTATTTGCAGCGGTGGACTTACACGCATCAGAAGCAGGCATTTCCAGCAGCGACACGGCGGATGTGGGATTCAGTCTAAATAAAAGAACAGCGCTACGCCTTCATTATAACGTACAATAACGTGGCTCACTGATTTAATAGTTTTTTTGTGCAATAAAGGAAAAAGATGTGAAGCCGCACAGAGAGAAACTGATGATGGTGAGTTTCGGTCTTTTCATTAGATTTGATGACAATAACAACAACAAAATAGAATATTATGTAACTTATCTTTTGGAAATAGTAGAAATTATCTTTGTAAATCTTTTTTGTTGTTGTTTACTTTACTTTTAGGTAATAAAATGTGAGCGCCAATGAGCTGCCAGACGCAGCCGTTACACACCGACAACATCCTTAACCTCCCCCAGTTCCCCCCAACACAGACGAGCAGAGACATTACCCTGTCCTTCATCCTCCAGCTCTGCGCCAAGGCCTTGGAGCCCTCGATTTTCTCCGAGTGCCTCTTCTTCATGAAGGCCAAGGGAAGTTTCCAGTCGTTCATGTCGGCCTCCTCTTCCTCGGCGAGGCCCACGGCCGGCGAGAGAAGCAAGTCTGAGTCCATTTTCATCAGTGCCCTGCAGAGGAGAGCTCACAGTTAGTGACAGTTTTTGTGGGCTCCCGCTGAGTCTGCTGCCGAGGAGGGAAAACAAAAAAACAAAACAACAAAAAAAAGGCCAAATAATTCAAGCTGTTTCTCTGTTCTCGCGCAACGAGGAAAATGACGGGTGGGATTTCCCCCTGAAGACCTGAATGGATCAGTAACAGATGCAAATTATTCTCTCAACTATTGTAGGAATGTATCATAGCTGTCACATTTAAGGTTTTCCGCTGGTGCAGATTCTTGTCTTTTATCTACAAAACTGTAAATATCTTTGAACCCTGTTCGCAAGTTTGACGGCCATGTTGTCTTTAAAAAAAAATAGTTTCAAAGGAAAATGCCAAAATTGCACCATTCACCACCAGAAAAAACATTAATTAACTATTCAAGTGCACCAAATGCTTCCATCAGAAAAAAAACAACCAAATCTGAGACTAAAATAAAGACACATTTTTATTAAAAAAAACAAAAATCCCTTTATCCAACATGTGTCATTAATAATAATATTTGCATGATTTAGATTCTGTAAAAAGAATAACATAATTTTGCACTCCTCAGTGCAACTGGGAAGCCTTAAATAACTGATGTGAGACCAACAGTCATGTGACAAAAATTCAGCAAACGTTTTGACTGAACTGAAGGCGGGACGACTGATATGACTTTTGTATAAAAAAAATAAAATAAAATAAAATAATCAAAGAAATTACATTTTATATTTTCTCTTTTTTTGGATTATTTATCACGTTATAACTGTCTTATACCGCACAAAACACACTTCTGAGTTTACCCCACTTCTAGCCGTGAGGCTGCCGTTTCTATAGGGGATGCAGGACGCGCTGCCGAAGTGAAAAATGAACCCACAGGGAGGAAACATGCGACAAGACCAAAAATAACCAAACACTCAGAAACCGCTGCGTGTTCAGAGGGTTAAACATCAATTCACCGTGTTTGTGTGTCCTAAAAACAAAACCAGGAGGCAAAAAGAAGACGGCGTAGACCGCGTAGACGCTTAAATGTGCAGGTGGATCATAAATAATAAATAAGACAGCGAAAACAGAATTTGTGCTCAATACTGCCGAATATCCAACAGAACTTTTTTTTTTTTATCTCCCGACCAAAGTGCCCATAAAAGGATCTGAGGTAATAAAAAAGACTTGGTCAGTAAACTGTTGTAATCTGATTCGCTTGTTATTTGATCAGATTCAGTTCCTGAATTTAATCAAAATTCTGCAGGTTTGAAATGAGTTTATGCAGACAAAGCTCTCGTGTGTTCAGACGGACGGTTTTTTTGGGGGTTTTTTTTACCTCGAAGACGGATAATAACATCGGCTGTAAAATGATGTCGGCTGCAGCATAAAAAAAATTAAAAATTAAAAAAATTGAACTATACGAAAGCTCTGAAGAAACTGTGACTTCCTGACTTCCATCTGATATTTGTTGAGCCGTGACATCTCTTTCTCGAGATTAAACACACGACAAAAAAAAACAACAACACACCCTCCTTTTTCCTGTTTCCACTGATGCGGGGGAACGTTTTGACACTTAATAATCAAAATGCTGACATCTGAAAACAATCTCAAAGGGCTGTAGGGTTTTTCAGTTCACAACCCGAAGAGTAAAAAGTCCCTTCAGTTTTGTGCGCCGTGTGCTCGCTTGAATGAAAACCACAACAACAACAACAACTGAAACCAAACACACCCACATCTGCAGGTCAACAGTTCACATCCTCAAATTTCAAAACAAAAGCGATTGTAAATCAGAGAAAGCTATTATATTATATTAGAATTACTATTTTAAAATTTTGGTGATTATTCTGCATCTTTTTTTTTTTGACCGAGCTTCATTCGTCTGGCAGTACGCCCTCAAATTTCTTTTTTTTTTTTAATTGATTCTCTTGTTTTAATTCTGTCATCGAATAATACAAACAGACATTTTAAAATAGGGCCGGGCAATATATTGATATTATATCGTATCGTGACACAAGACTAGATGTCGTTTTAGATTTTGGATGTGGCATAAGTGTTGTATTTTCCTTGTTTTAACAGCTGCATTACAGTAATGTCATTTTTTTTTTATTTGCCCCGTGACAGGTTAGGTAGTTACTTTATTAATCCCTTAATTAATGAATTCATATTAATTATGAATTAGTCCCTCCAGGATTTCGCAGTTTTTTTTTTGTGATCGTTTTGATCAAAAATGTTTTGATTTTGCGGAAGATTTTCTCAAAAGTTTTGAGGTAAGTTTGGGAGTTTAAGTGATTTTTTTTTTTTTCCCCAGTAAAAAAAAATGCATTATTTAACAACTACCTAAATAATAATCTGTACTAATAATCCTGCTGTACATCCCAGAAATATTTGCCCTGTAATCCGTTTTGTCTTTTTTGAATGTTTTGAAGGTGAGAGGAGAGGGGGCGGAGCCTCGCTGGTCGGAAATGAACACTTACTTTCGGTAAAAAGTCAAGTTACGTCCGGAAAGGAGACTTTACGTTGAAATACTTTTCGGCAGAGCTTCCGTTCGCGATGTTTCCGGTGGGAAAATCACGGCAACTTCGCAAAACCGCAAATATTGCGGAGATTGTTTTGAATATTTGTCAAACGTCGCGTCACAAGATCACGATTTCCCGCCGGGACGTGCGAAGTAATTACATCCGCATTACCGATGATTATTTATCAAAAATCTCACTTGGTGTTTTTGTGAAAGCGCCCAAGAGTTATTAATAACAATAACATTGTGATATTTGTCTTTGTAAGTACTTTAGACACGATCTAAGGAAAATCATTCAGGTGTTAAAAACTTGTAAACAGCAGCCGGACCTGTTGGTGGTTCGACCGTCACTCAGCGGGGAGTCCAGCTTAATGTTTGCTGTGATTTTTGTGCTTTAAAATCAGAAAAAAAAAATCTTAATTTAAGTGAAATTAAGACAGTAAGCAGCTGTGAGGTCCTCAATGGAGTTTAAATGTAGTTTAAAAGGACATTTCAGCTTTTATTGCCCAGTTTTAAAAATAATTTTAAAAAAAAACATCTGCCGGAAAAGTAATCCGTTGCTTTGATTTAGTATTTAAAAGAGTTATTATTATACTTTCCACGGGGTCACCTGTGACCTGGAATAAGATGCAACACCTGGATGATGTCACGCTCCAGCTGTGCACGTGAACACACTTGGAGCTGCGCACACACGCAAGGAGCTCGTGCAGTTGTGGTTTACGTGCACTTGTTACGTTAATAATAATAATAATAATAATAATAATACATAATTTTTTTTTTTAAAAGCAGCTCCCAGATAAAAGCAAGCAGCTAGTTGAGCACTAATTAAAAGCGGTGTTGTTTACAGGTTGTGTTGTTGTTGTTGTTGTTGTTTCAGCTCCCCCCTCCCCCTCTCCCCCCTCCCAGGTGTCGTCGTGAGCAGATGTGCGGAGAAATATGGCGCTCGCGGGTTGCGGGCTCGCAGACCTCGGTGAGGTGAGATGGTCGACCCGGGCCGGGGGAGCTCTCCGCCTCCGGACGATGACGGACACCGTCGCACAGACGATCCTGGTCAGGAAGTTGTAAGGGAGCGTCCACAGCCGGTACAGGATGTCGAAGCCGTCCAAGCCGAGCCGCACGGGCGCGTGTTTGCAGGGGAACGTGCGGCTCCTCTCAGCCCGGCGCTCCGCTACGGGAAGGCGCTGCAGACGAGGCCCATCTTCACGCGAACAGTCTGCCACAGCCACGCGGAGGCACCGAGCCGCTCTTTACCGACGGACCGGTGAGAGGAGTGCGGAGGGTGGTGGTGGTGGCGGTGGTGGTGGTGGCGGGTGGTGGTGCCGCCGTGTTCTCCTGCCACGAACCGGGGCGACCCGGGTTAGCTGATTCGGTGCGGCGGATTTCGCGGAAGGAAAAAAAAACAAAAAAAAAACCAGGCGCAGTCCCGAGGATTTCTCCGGAGAGGCACTTCTTCAACGCTTCTGCAAGGGCGCCGCCATCTTGGGTTGGACCCAGAATGCACCGTTGGGGCGGCGCGGCGGCGGCGGCGGCGCAGCGGCGGCGGTGGCGACGGCGCGGCGCGGCGCGGCGGCCGTGAAACGTCACCGCTGTTGTTCCCGGACGCGCACCGCAATGTAAACACACGTAGTGACGCCAGCTGAGCAAAAATAACGACCTCGTATTCTTTTATCATTTCAATATGAAACTACGTGTTTACAGGGCTTTTTTTTTTTTTTTAATGACATACATTTTAAAAACAGATTTTAAAAAAGTTTTATAATTAAGCTTCATTATTTTAATATAAGTATCATATATTCAATAGTGGGCAACTAGGTAGGCTACATTTAATGAAGTACTTACGCCTACTTAAGAACGAATTCGAGGTACTTTACTTGAGTAAAGCTCTAAATATCAGAGGTTAATATTGTACTTTTTACTTCACTACATTTGTGTCACAATAAGTTTTCATTCAATCACAATTTTTCATATCTTTTCAGTCCAATAAACAGATTTGGTGATTTTATTTTTCCGTTTTGGCAACTTTTACAATCGTTTTCACAGTTTTCTAGCAGTTTTTCTATTACTCACAGCTGTATCATATTTTCTGTTTATTTATGTTAATTGTGGAACCCAGTGGGATGACTAAAAACATATCCTGTAAGTAAATATAATGAGAAACGTGCTTAAAATATGAACGAAATGAAAATCAAGCACAGTTTAGGACTGTTTAAAAAAAAAAATCTAAATTAGCAATAGTTAAACTCTCAAAATCCCTCAATTTAAAAAAAGTGGTATAAAAAAAATGCTTAATCCTGGTTCAGAGAGTTACACGAGTTTTTACAACAAGCTGTCTGGACGCTCCTCCGATCGAGATCATCGTCGTTTATTTTTCCTGTGAAGCTGAGGTTTATATGAAGTTATATACGTTTTCTTAAATTTCTCTTACGGTGTTAACAAACCTTACAAAGAGGCTGGACACATAAATCATGAACAAGTATTATTTTGTAAGGCTTTATAGTGTGTGATTTTGGTTGTTGCTCCGTCTCAGTGTTGATTTACGGTCATTTCTGAGAGCGCCGGTTGCCCGTTTACATTTCCAACAGTTACACAGGCAACGTTTTCATTCTTTTAAAGTCACGTGTCTTTTCATTTTTCCTTCTTTTTAGCTCCGCTTTTAGTCTCCACCAACTCCTGATGGAAACATCTGTCACCGTGTAGTCGAGTTCAGGGAGTTTGTAAAGTTTTTTTTTTTTTTTTTTTTCCCCCTGCTGCGGCTGAAAATGATGCTGAGTTCGAGGCTGGTTTAAAGCAATGAATGAAGTGAGCCGAACAGAAAGCAGACGGCAGCTGCACCATCGGATTCTAATTCTCTGAACGTTCATCACTGCAAAACTCCTCATCGTCGTTTGATTTCCCCGTTTTAAAAACATCAACTGTGCCCGCGTTAAAGAAAAAAAATAAATAAAATGCATCTTTAAACCTCCACTTTTGTTTTGTTCGTCGTCGGACGTCGAGGCCGGCCGTGCGCGGACCCGCTTCTCTCCACACGTGCGCGAGTTAAGTGAACAAAGTGCGATTTGTGCCCCGCAACATCCTTCGCTGTCGTGCTTCACACTCATTTCTCACGCAGCGGGAGCTCGAGCTTTTGCTTTCGAGAGGAGAGTCATCGAGAGAAAAGAAAAAAAAAAAAAAAAAGAAGCTGTCCCCCGTCTGTCAACAAGCGGTCTGTGTGCGCTCGCTCGGTCGTGACATTACCGAGAGCGCTTTAATTGGAGGAGTCCAATCAGCGTGTTTACCAGTTTGTTCCCGGTCAACAAAGAGATTTGCTCCGA
The DNA here is from genome assembly GCF_029030835.1 of Brachyistius frenatus. Taxonomy (NCBI): domain Eukaryota; kingdom Metazoa; phylum Chordata; class Actinopteri; family Embiotocidae; genus Brachyistius; species Brachyistius frenatus. The sequence goes on from NW_027210722.1 coordinate 219,864, forward strand.
GGCCTTGATGACTTTAATCAAGCACAACACGGTCCATCTCGGGCCAAAAGAGGACAACACTTGTGCTGAGATGAGTAAGAGCTCATCAGAAAAATATGAAAAATGCTGCACCGGGTGGATGGAGCATGAACATATCACTCTCAGTGCATTCGCCGGTACAGCAATCATGGCTGCCACACTAGAGGAACATTCACAGGTACATCAGGCCGAATTTGTTCCTCTTGCCTCCCGGTCCCAGTGTGCACTGCAGGGGGTGGAAACCAATCCAATCTCCAAGGTGTGATAGAGGCTGGGACCCAGGGACGGCTGATAGCTAACACGAGGAGGAAGATTAGTCGACTTTTTTTGTTCTCCTCATCCACCCGTCCGTCACGGAGGGAGCAGACTGACACGATCAACCGGATCCTGGAAAGCTGGCGCCGAATCAGACAGGAGCAGGAAAAGGGCTGGAAATCCGTGTTTCCACACATTGATCGCCGAGGAGAGAAAAGAGACCGATGATTGGATCGATTCGAGGAATCACAGGATGAACCTTTGCCATCAGGTGATCCTTCGGAAACCTGAGACACCCGAGCAGTAATGGACCATCAATCAGTTCCTCTTGTGCGATCACACTGTGGTGAAATATTCATACTCAGCGGCCCCATTTTTTTTTTTACCTCAACATCGTCATAAATCAACTTCAACAAGAATTAAAATGTGTTAGGGACAGAAAATAAAAGCTAAAAGTCCATAAAAACATGAGAAACTTTGTGGGAAGATAAAAGGTCTCGGAACAGAAAAAAAAAAAGACGCCAGCGTTAATCATCGGACCCTTCGCTGTTTTCAAGCCAAGTTTACAGTACATCGATAAAAACACTGCTGCAGTGATTAATGCTTTGTACCGCGCTGCAGACTGATGATCAGCTCCAGTGAGAGACTCAACCGTCATAATTCACACTCAAGGTTTACTGAAAACAGACGACGAATTGTAAATCCATCGAGTCCCCAACTGGAATTTGAAAGACAAACACGCACTGATTGCCGCAGCGTGGACGCTAAATGATGTTCACCGGAGGACGAGGTTGATATCAGATTAGATTTTTTTTTTTTGGTTGTAGGAAGCTGTGGACAGATTCTGGCTTACAGCGGAGTCCTGGACGATCCCCACGACAAAATGTGTAATACATCCGCCTGTCCACTAGAGGGTACCATGTCGGGGTCACATTTCGCCTCGCCTTGGCGTAAAAAGTACACACGTGTTTTATAGGCACCAAAAACCACCTGGTTAGTTTCAGAAAAACATCGAGTTTTGGGTTTAAAGAAAGTACGCTAAGCAACGCTACATACGTACACAAGTTACTTAACGTAAGCGACGCAAGTTAAAAAAAACTTTACATGATGTATACTTATGGTACCTAAAAGAAATCCACGTTGGACTCAAGGATTTGTTTGTTCCATCCTACCATCCCGCGCCTCGTCCCTACATCACTCTTTGTACACTTTGTCACATGACCTCTTTCTTTGACCGTTGTCATGCATGCGTGTACTTTTCACGCACAGGCGATGCAAAGCGTGACACTGACACGGTATCCTGTGGTAACCCCTGTAAATTGTAGTCTTTAGTAAAGCTGCAACGGACGATTACCTCTAATTACCGACTGTCCATCAAAGAATCTTGGAGCACAAGTTGGTGTCATGAAATGTCTGACAAACAGACCAAAAATATTGAGAATATATCGAGAGGAGCAATGCATTCTCACGTGAAAATATCACGAATGAAAAGAGTTGCAGGTTGATTTTCTTTAGACTCATTGCTGTAGTCTATTTAAGGAGCTGGGGTTCATCCGGCTTCTTCAAAATAATGCCAAAGTTTTCTTTCTGAGGAGTGAGTTATTCAGGATCATCTTCAGACTTCACTGTGAGCAGATTTCAAACAAATCCATTCTTAAAATTTGCTAGTTAAGGTTTAAGAGAAAAACAAAATAGATATAGCCTCCAACAAATAATAATTATAAAGTAGGAATAACATACAAATAATCGAGTTAACTTAAGTGGTTGGAAAAACAAACACCATTAACAAACAAAGAAATTTATATAACAAAAATGGTTCTTGTTCAGTGTGTGGTCTTATATAATGTGTGGATTGAGTTAATATGACTCAGTTGAAAAAAAATTGCCCCTTGATGCTTGGTCAGGTCAAAATAACAAGGGATGTACAATTTATTTTGTTTTGTGAAACAAATGTTATCAATAAAGATAACTTGGCCAGTCTTATTAAATAACTGTGCTCGAGTGATATTGAGTGAAACATAAATGTTTACCTTCATTTCAGCAGCTGCTGGCTGGTGGAGTCTTCGGTCCAGGTTTGAATTTGGAGGCTGAATCTCACAGCCACAAACTCCTGTTCATAACTTTTACTACTCTATAATTTGTCTTCTGCTGTTTAATCGACCTTATTCTATTGTAACTTAGTTTTATTTTACAGGTTATATATTGTATTTATGTGTTTTTTTTCTTTTATATAGCTTTGTGTTTCTCTTATGTTTTACCAGTTTTTATGCCTCATGTAAAGCTATAACAATAAACCTGCCTCAGGCCGAAGCTACAACTTACCGGCAGTAGCTGCAGGGTAAAGCAGCTACAGGGTCTGAGGCTGTAGGCTTTGTTTGGGGATGCAGGTAGCTGTCACATGCTGTGGGCAAAGACAGGCGGCAAATATAAAATAGCAAAATAAATCATATTATTAAAGTATTCATCTGGGTTTGTTTTTTTTTTAAATTTGACTTACCTCAACCAAACAGGAACTACAACCTGTAAGATTACGTTTAGTGATGATCTTGGACTGAAAAGGGCATCACTTCATCATTTTATCCCATCAGACATTTGTGTGAGGTTTGGGCATAATTAGCAAATGGAAACTTGAGTTATGGCCATAAATGTATTTTGTGAGGTTGTGGTGGCCTTGGACCACCAAATTGTTCTAAGGTTACATCAAGTCCAAGTGAACGTTTCTGCCAAATTTGAGGAAATTCCCTCAAGGTGTCCCTGAGATATTGCACTCACAATAATGGGAAAGATATGAGGTCACAGTGACCTAAAATCACTAAAATCGTATCAGTTCTTCATTAAGTCCAGGTAAATGTTTGTACCAAATTCTAAGAGAGTCCCTTACGGTGTTCCTGAGATATTGCTTGCAATAATGGGACAGACAGGAGGTCACATTGACCTTTGATCACCAAAATCTCTTCAAATCATCATAGAGTCCAAGTGGACGTTTGTGCCAAATTTGCCGAAAGTTTCTCATGGTGTTCCGGAGATAAGGCATTTATAATAATTGGACATAAAGGATATCACAGTAACCTATAATGACCAAAACCTTGTCAGTTCTATCTTAAATCCAAGTGAATGTTTGTGCCAAATTTGAAGAGCGAGCCTCAACGCATTTCTGAGAGATTGTACTTCCAATGAATGGGACGGATGTGGGATCACTTTGACCTTTGACCACCAAAATCAGTTCATCTTTGGTTCCGAGTAAACGTTTGTGCCAAATTTGAAGAAATCTCCTCAAGCTGTTACGGAGAGCTCGTGTTCACAATAATGGGACAACCTAAGGTCACTTTAACTTTGACTTTTGACCTGCAAAATCAAATCCGTTCATCATAGGGACCAAGTGAACATTTGTGCCAAATTTGAAAAATTTCCCTCGAGGCAAAGCTTTGCACTTGCAAGCCTGGGATGGAACTTGAAAACATAATTTCTCCAACTATGGCTCTCGCCGTGTTCACCATGTTAACACCAACGTCTTCGTTTAACACTACGTGTACACGGGCTATTTAATGATTTTTGTGCTGTTGCATTGTGGAATATATCTTAGCAACCTGCAGAGGTTTCAGTAGTGAAGCCACCAGAAATGCTTTAAATGCAGGATTTTAAACAAGACAACAACCTGCTTAATAAAAAACCTGCCAAACGGCTTTGTCGATAATTATCGCCGTGTTCCTGGGATTCGTCTGTAATCGCCAGCAGCTCGTACTGACAAGATAATCAATAGCCACTTACACATGTACCTATTCATTCATGACCGAATACAGGCGTCCTGGAGCACACATCCTCCAGACATGCCTCCTTTTATCCCTGATCAATGAGTTCATATTAGACCAGACGAGACCCAGTCAATTGAATGAATGTGGCCGTCTACCATGTGAGTCTTCCTCCCAGCGAAATGAAGGTGATTCTCGCTGAGAGATTACTCACCGCGGCGTCAGCAGGTTAAGACGGTCACCTTGGTGAACGATTTATTTAATTGAAAAAAATCTACTCTTTCCAGAAATAAGCACAAGAGACGGAGACAGCTCTGGTGTCGCCGTTTTCTGAAAGGTAACTGGATAAAAATGGTTACCTGGTTTTGTTGAATGGACAACGTTATAACGTGTACACGTGCGAAATAGGCAGAGAGAAATCAACGACGACGGGGAGTGAAGGAGGAGGAAGAGGAGGGAGATGAGGGCAGATTGACCGCGACCTCGAGTTTTGAAGTGATGTCTTCAATAATGGTGATGTCGCTTTGAATTTGACAAAGCAGGCCGTGGAAGGGGTTGTGACAGGCACTTGTCACACACACGCACGCGCACGCACACACACACACACACACACACACACACACACACACACACACACACACACACACACACACACACACACACCGGGGATGAGTGCTCAGGCTTTGTTCCTTGGAGAAGACGCAGCAGCCACATGTTCACACTCATTAACTGAACAAGTCCACACTCCAAGCGTGAGCAGCGTTTGCCGCAACAGTGAGCAGCAGCTTCACCTTTTCCAAACACGCTGAGAGGTGTAGGCGTCGTGGAGTGGCTGGGTCTGAGAGCGAACCAGTTCAGAGCACTTCAGACAGCCGAGACGGTGTTTTGTTTCATGAAAGGCCACGAAGCACTGAATCATCAACTGAACAGTGAATGTAATACAACCCTGAAAATGGATGGATGGATGGATAGATGGATACATGGATCGATGGGTGGATAGATAAATATATAGATAGAAGGTCATAAGAACAAAGAGGGGTGTTGTTGGGAGGCAAAGCAGAATGTCACACCGACAAGGGATGGGTCACGATTTTCGAATGTTTGGAAAAAGTAATTAAAATATATAAAAATCGATTTCTATACGCGAGCGTCATTGTAATGCATTACTCTGGTCAGAAGAGTGGTGGCAGTAATGCCAGGCTGTTGACATAACTTCCATGTCAAAAATAGATAAGGTCAATGGCGGAAGAGCCCTCGACTGCAATACCACCGAGTGCCACTAGAGGTTGGCTCCAAAATGAGCTGAGTTTGATGTTGGTGCAGCGCAAACAACAACCCTCAACTCAAAGACAATAGTTGATTCAGAGCGATTTCTGAAAAAGTATTTTTTTCTTGAAATGCCCGACACAGAATCCTCCAGTGGACTGACAAGTGTATCACACATTTTTTTTTTAACTGAGCTATAGATAGATGGGTGTGTGTGTCTGTGTATCTCTGCAAGACAGTAGTAATGATTAATGAGACATGAGTCTAACAAAGCAGCCTTTTCTCTGTTCTGGGCTTCAGAGTGAGCGCCTTGTAAAAGAAACAGGGAGAATGTCAAGTGGCCTTGGTTGCAACATCAAAGTTACATAAAGGGCAACATCTCAGCGCGGCTTTAAAAGAGTTGCACCCCGGCTCAGCTGTCAATTCTCAAGGTCCTCAATGCTCACTCACACAGAAAATATACAGAGGAAGGGCGTCGGTGAACATGCAGCACTAAACGCGAGAGATTTTCACTGGAAGTGGTGCATAGAAAAGGGAATGCTTTCCCATACGATCCCTGAAGGTGTGATTCCAGTGAAAAGCAACAGCATGCGGAGGTCTCCCTTGATCAGTGCTGAGTATTAATGCAACATCGGCATTGTTAAGCAGCGGGTTTGAGCTGACAGTCATCAAGAAAACCTTTCACGTCTTTATTATTCATGAGCAGTTCATCGCTGCCCCTGATTTGTCGTATAGAAATAAACTGTGTGGTACGACGCCGAGATCTCCGAGTGTTGCTTCAACACGGTTAAATAATGCAGACGTAAATCTGAATGATGAGGACACTGTGGAGCAGCGGTCTCCAACCTTTTCTCCCCCGAGAGCTACTTTGATCAAATAAAAGTGCCCGAGTTTGTGTTTAGTAACATTTATTCACATTGCTGAGCTCCACCCAAAGCAGCTGAATCGGCTTCTTTCACGTGAACAATAACAAACTGATACTCAACACACACATTTTGTATCAGAACAGTTTAAATTTAGCAACGTGCTGGGGATTTTCTGTATCTATATCAACACATAGGTTCCCTAAATGACTTCTGCAGTGCGCGCAACTCTTGAGTGTTTATGAAAAGTGTCAAATATAATCTAATATAAGATACAAAATAAAATTCCCCTTCGATTGGGACCCGCTGCCCCTGCTGAAAGAAACACTTGTCTAAGTCAAAACCCAACAGGTGGCTGCACCCTGTGTGAAACTGTAGGGCTTTTGATTTGAAATATTGTATTTGTGTTATTTTTCCTTAATATCTGAGCAGCCGTTTGTTTCCAGCTCAGTGTGAGAGTCTCTGCTGTGTTTCTGTCCTCTGATCTCTGTGTGTCACTCAGGGTGGAGGCGCTGGGAAACCTTCAGCGATCTGCCAGGGCTGTTTAAAAAAAAAAAAAAAAAAAGACATTAAAAACGAACAACGAATGACACGCAATTCAAATCATTCGTACTCCCGCGCAGCACTTGTGTGGGTCCGTCACAGCAATGTCTTTATTCTACTTTGCCGTCAACATCAAACGGTCTGCTGCGCATATGGATTGGACGTTTTAAATTCGAACAGTTCGTCACATTTCGAATGTTAATTTGGTTCCGTCAAAGTTTCAAATTTCCTCGAGTTCTAAATTTGGCCGCCGTCATCATGCCAGTTCGGAGCGAGTTTGGAGCAGGACGGGATTATTTTCAGATAAACGGCCAGAACACTAATCTGGAAGAGTGAATTTAGCGAATGACATGCAGAAAACTTTTTTAATGGCTTAGAGTTTCCTGAGAAAAGTTGAGCGGGAGTCTACGGAACCGGAGGCTTTTTGGAGCCACCCTCTACTGGCACTCGGTGGTATTGCAGCTTCAGGCACTTCTGCATCGGCCTCAATTTTTCAGACCCGGGAGCTACGAACACTTTTATATGCGGTCTGTGCTGAAAACAAAACAACCCTACTTCCTTCATGACATCCAACACGAACATGATGGAAACTCTGACATATGCTGTGAGACTTTCGGCTTCTTTTGAGTTGAAAAGAATTTAATATTAATGACACAAGACCGGGAACCTCACTGATCAAAGAGGTGTTGATGAAATCTCGTCGACTCTCTCTCTCTCTCTCTCTCTCTCTCTCTCTCCCTTCTCTGCAAACTGAGCTCACTTCAGCCTCGGTGGAAATCTAATTTCCTTTTGGGAGAAATCAGGCTCCATGACGTTGTATTTTACAAGGAGACGCTTCGGTCACTTGATGTAATTGAGAGGGCATGTGCAGCGAGCTCGCCCCCCCCTCTCCCCTCCTTCTTCCCCCCACCTCTATTACTGGCTTCCACTTCAGACCTTTTTACTTTACAGCGTTTCATCTTCAAAAAGTTATTGAGTCCTAAAACACACCTGCTCCCACGGTGCACTGGCCTCGCTCCGCTACTAAACGCTAAGTGCTCCGGCTTGTCTTTAAGACCGCACGCTTCGTGGTAACTGTTGCTCCATTATGGCTCCCTGTAAAATTTTAGAAGGCTTAATGTTTATTTCTGTCGGGAGGATGCCACAGAACAACCGGTTCAGATTTAAAAGCATGCGAGTTTTAGAGTCACGTATTGTAAACATTTTAACAAGAGGAGGAAAAAAAAAAAAGAAAAGAAAAGTGACCTCTATTAATGTTGGAAGTCTGGTTCACACACCCTGAGAGATGTTACGGTGCGGTTTATCCTTTTTATGAAAAGAAAATGTTTTCATCTTTGTGATAAAATGAAACATTTAAAGATTTTCCGAAACCCTGTTAACTCTCATGTGGATTTAAACGGAAAATTCATAGTATTAAAACCACAGAAAGTTTATCTGCACCGATAAAAGTAAAAGATTTAAAGCCAAACTTCAGAAAAAGAGCTCGTTGGATCCTCTTGAAGCAGAATTAGTTTAAGAACAGACAACTTAACCGCTGAGTGGTGATACTTCAGTTGTATTCAGTTGTAGTGGGTCCATCTGATTGGGAACCTCGGGACAGTAAGACCCGCCCACTACAGCGGAACCTGACTGCACCACAGGCCTGTCAATCTAACAGACACGCCCCCAAATAATGCCGCTTTTCGAGGCCTGATATCTAAATAACGATGCAATTATGTTAAGATTGGTAAGAAAACTAATGCGGAAGTAATTTGGAGAACGAGTCTAAATTGACTAATGTACAAAATATATTTGAATGGGAGTCAATGGAGCCGGAGGCTTTTTTTTGGAGCCAACCTCCAGCGGCTCTCGGTGGTATTGCAGTTGAAGGCACTTTCACATCGGCCTCATTTTCATATACAGTCTGTGTTTACAGTAGTTATGTCGTAAGAACACCATTGCTTCGGCAACGGTAATGTAGACAACGTTCAGAAGCCACAGACGCTAACAAATCAGCAAGAGGCAGAATGACAGGAAAAGAAGATGAACTTAAAATACCTAAATTACCTTACAATTCAACAACAAAAAAATCAACTTCGATGACCTCCAAATTTCTCAAAATGTCCGCAAACCCGTCACAACTCGTGAACTCGGGAGCTTTCTAAAAAATTCCAAGGCTCTTAATGTCGTCGAACCTGTTCTCTCCAGCACCATAAAAAGAAGTGCATCTAAAACACCAACACATTCCTCCTGAACAACACATCAATCATTTCAGTGTGTTTCATCTTAAGGACCAGACCCCTCCTCCTCCTCCCCCTTCTTCTTCTTCTTCTTCTTCTCTCGGACACATTTTTGGCCCCGAACTCGTGGAGTCGAGGGCCTAATGGGGGGAAATGTTGCTTCTGGAGGAAGTCCAACGAGGCCAGCGCCGAGCGGCTTGATGAACAGCGCTGTCGGAGCGGCGGCGTTAATGTGCAGGCCTCGGAGAATTATGATGAGATTAGCTTAGCGCCCAGTGGTACGCGGTAATGCCGGCCGGTATTTGTTTATGTCACTTTGGATTTTAATGAGTGGGGAATAAGTTAGTGAACGACTCTGTGGTGCGACTGGACGTCAATAAAACAACGTTCCGAGCCCGAGAAGTTATTGTCGAAGGTTACGGTCATTTAGTCCTGTGACTCATCTGCGAACGGGCGTGTGGAGGGAATTAAAGGCTCGGCAGAACAAGATATTCCTCCTGTGGTTCAGCTCAAATGGAGACATCGGTGTGGAGGCAGCGGAGACGGCGGAGCGGCCGCGTCGAGGCTTCGGTTACCTGGCGGCGCGTATTAATCCTCAGAAGTGGAGTGGTGAAGTGTGCTCGGGGGGGGGGGTAAAGCTTACTTTTAAGGAATCTGGACGGAGCGAGCAAACAGGGGAAGTTAATGGGTTTAGTAAATGAAAATAAAACTTCCTTTGAGAGAGGCAAGAGAATTAAATCAAAGAAAAGCAGGAAGATATAGTTTTAAAACCACTTGCTGCAGCGACATGCAACCCCCACCTGCATTCTTGTTGTGTTTGTGCTGCACTGTCAGTAATACAGAACCCCCCCCCCCTCATCTTACCTCTGCCTGTGCAGATGCCGGATAAATAAGCAGGCGGTTTCCTGCCAGCGTGTGAAATGCTTCTTATCTGTCTCTGCCATTACAGAGTGGGTTCTATTATAAAGCTTTGCATTATTCAGCGAGCCTGCAGAGAGATGGATCATTATGGATTTCAGACCCTTTTTTTTTTTTGTCTTTCCCCCCACAGCGCAGCCCCCGGAGTTCGGCTCGGCCCTGCTGGCTGATGTATCTGACCTCGTGGTCTTTGAACCGTTCCTCCTTCCAACGGTTCAAAAACTCAGAAAACCAAAACATGAACAAAGAACTCGCCAAAGAAAACCAGCTGCAAAACATCCGAGTCCCACCAGAACACAAACTGCTTTCAGGCACACAGACACCAAGTCGACCTCAACAATTCGCATGCAAGCCGGCCACAGATTTTGGAGAGCCCTTTGTTTCCAAACCCCAACCGTGTTTTTTTGTTTTTCCCTTAACCTCAACCACATGTTGTAGCCACAAGTTTCATTTTCCTGTAAATCACACGGCTCTAAACATGCAGTAGGTTTCATTTTCATCCACTATGTAACTGTCATGCTTAGACAGCGCAAACGACCTGCTGTTAACGACAGAGGTGGGAGAGGTCGGTGTCCTGGGCGCTCGCTGGTGAGGCTGATTGTAAGTCACAAAAGGACTATTTAAGCAAGAGATGCACTATATTTACTCGTATAAGAGTTTAAAACCATCGCAATTATCTAAAAGTAGAGCTGCCACGTATTTTAAATTAAAAAAAACTTCCAGCCGATCTACTTTTTATTCTGAAAAATTACGGCAAGGTTGTTTATATTTTTAAGGGTGGTTAAATGTGGTTTTATTGTCCATCTTTAATATAAAAAAAAAACACACAAAAAAACAAGGATTAGTCTCAAACTATGAATACTTCTTGGAGTTTTCACACCTGATCTCAAGACTTCTCTCGTCTCTTTTGGTCTAAAAGTTATCGTATTAATTGTCTACGTTTCTCACTCAAATCGTTTTAATGTTTCACCGTTTTTTTGTTGGTTTGGAGAAGTCAAAAGATAACGCCGGTCTCCAGGACTGATTTCTTTCATCTACGTAATATAAATATCAAATCAGGAACTTCCTTCCTCAGCGTGATGCAGAAATTATAATCCAAACATTTGTTGTTACTTCCAGGTTGGATTATTGTAATTCTCTGTTGTCAGGATATAAAAAATGGCTCTCTTAAAAAACTGCTGCAGTAAAAGTCCTGACAGGATTAAAGAAGAGATTCAAGATTTTAATTTTAGCTTCTCTTTCTTCCTTTACGATCAAAAATAGGATATAAAATTCTGCTGCTGATTTACAAAGCTCTTCATAACCGAGTCCATCTGATCTCAGAGATCTTGTAGAACCAGATCATCCCAATAGAACGGTTCTCTGAGGATGACACTTTCTCTACTTTTAAGATTTGACTTAAAACTTTCCTATTTGACAAAGTTTTTAGAGTTTATAGTTAGAACTGGCTCAGGTGACCTTGAATTGTCCTACAGTGATGCAGTGATGCTGTGATCGGGTCGAGGCTGTAGGGGGATCTCACATGTTACACTGAGGTCCTTTCTATGTATTTACATGGAACCATTCCATCTCATTTACTTCATGCTTTATCTCTCACATAGTTATTGTGTTTATTGTTTGTTGTTTCCCTCGCTCATGTAGTTTCTTTTGCAGATACTCCAGGAGCTGCACGTCTCTGCAACCCGGTATCACGGCAAAGCGTGAAAAAGACAGGCCGGTCAACAAGTGGAAAAAAAAAAGAAAAAAGAAAGTGAAATAGCCACGCTTTGGGCAGTCCAGGTGTGAAACTTACACGTTTTGAAAAGCGTGAAACTTACACGCACGTAAATGTCATGTGACGTGGGATCATGTGATCAAGGTCCGAGGCAATAAAAGACATTTTTCATCAGTCACTGTCACTGACTGTCATGTGGGATGATGAGGTTCGAATTCAGGAGGTTTTTGTTGAGTAGTTTTTTGTTTTCTAACCTCAACCATGTTTTTGTTGAGCGTTAAGGGTCACGTTTTTCCGTAGTGGACGGGCGTGTCTATTTCACGTTTTCCGTAGTGGACGGGCGTGTTTATTTCACGTTTTTCCGTAGTGGACGGTCGTGTCTATTTCACGTTTTTCCGTAGTGGACGGGCGTGCCTATTTCACGTTTTCCGTAGTGGGCGGGCGTGTCTATTTCACGTTTTTCCGTAGTGGACGGGCGTGTTTATTTCACGTTTCTCTGTAGTGGGCGGGTGTGTCAATTTCACGTTTTTCCGTAGTGGACGGTCATGTCTATTTCATGTTTCTCCGTAGTGGGCGGGTGTGTCGATTTCACGTTTTTCCGTAGTGGACGGGCGTGTCTATTTCACGTTTTATCATAGTGCACCGACAGGTGTATCTCACGTCACGATAAAAAAAAAAAAAAACTTGTGCGGCAGAAATAAGTATTCCCTTTCATTGTTCTTACAGCCTGCAGTTTATCTGCTGCTTCAGGGGAAACCTCGGTCCTGTAGGACGATCCATTCTGACAGTCTTCACTGTCGCTGCTGATTGGTTTTCCCAACTCTATCTGTGCCAGAGCGCGCAGCGATCTTCCCTTCCCGCGCTCTGCATCTTATTTATTACTTTGGGAGCCACGGGGGCAATTACATAACGCTCGGTTTAATTATTTGGGAACATTTTACTTTCCTTTTAGCGCCTCCACTCTGCTGGTGGTGGGATTTCACAGAACTGCCATCAGACGTCTCTGTCACGGAGCCGCAGAGCCGGCGCTGCTTCTTTCTGAAGGCGTCTCACACACACACACACACACACACACACACACACACACACACACACACACACACACACACACACACACACACACACACACACACACACACACACACACACACACACACACACTTTTACAACGTGTTGGTGGAAATGTGAGCAGCCTGTTGTATTGTAACCAAACTGACAAACACACGCTGGAGCCTAAACCACAGGGTTTTCTTTTGGGCATGAGGAGGTGCGGTTTTACAGTGAAAGTGCGTGAGCCAAAGAGAGAGGATGAGAGAAAGTGAGAGGTTGTGGTGGGGACTCTGACCGTGGGACAGACTCCTCTGGAGGATGGGGAGCGGCTTTCATTTAAGGTGGACTGAAAGTTTCACAACGTAGACATCCGTAATATAACAGAAGACATCGTGTTAAAGCAGCGAGACCCACCAGAGGACTGAACTGAGCAAGACTGTGTTTAAATGCTCGTGTAGTCAACTTTTAATTTGTAATTTGAGGAAACGTTTTATTTCTCATTTACAAATTTACAAAATGTTTCTTATCTTTCTCAATCTTCATCTTTGAATTTTAAGACACTTCATTTATGCTTTTTTTTACACTTCTACTCGTTTAAAGAGGAATATTGTACTTTTTACTTAAATATTTTATCAAACACAATTAGTTGTTATTTTTCATAAAAGTTTGATCACTTTCTAAAATAATGTGCCTTGTTCATAGAAAGATCCCCCCCGTTGTCAAATTATTTTTTATAAAAAGTGAAATCCTTATTTTTTTCTTCAGATACATTTTTTCTAGTTCAGTTAATTTAAATTAAAATGCCTGATTTATGAATAAAGGACTGTAAAATAAGATTTTTAGGCCTGAATTTAAGGCAGAAATGTCTTCAACCAGAGTTTACCACGCAGTTCAATTCAGCTCCACCTTTAAAAGCCACAACGGAGATTCAACTCTGATTTATGCATCTTTGAATTTGAGATCTGAATTCGTCTTTCAATTTACTTATATGCAATTGTACATAAATCTGTGCGTCTTAAAATTACGTGGATTAAGAGCAGCGTTTGATTCGTGTGAACTGCTCTTCATCGTGTCTGACTCTTCATCCTCACAGTCCCTTTGCTATAGTGCAAACTCTTCTCTGTGTGTAACTGTAAAAGCTGCCCGCGGGGAAGCACTGAGTACGACCTTAAATAAGGGGCTGGACTGTGGAGGTAGAGCAGAAGCCGCTGCCTCCCCTCGGTGATGCGGTGAGTCTGCGCTGCGCTATGTCCGCTATATAAACTGCACACAGCGGCAAGAGGTTCACAGCTTCAGTGGACAGCTCCGTGGTGCTGAAACCTCTGAGACACCACTTTCACACACACACACACACACACACGTACACTTTCACACACACTCACAACGAGCTGCAACTCACGCCTGGAACCATGGAAGGATTCCCGCGGAAACTTTTTCTACTTTCTTGCCTGCTTCTTGCGGAGAGCTCCTCGCAAGACTTCGGACAGACGCAGTTCATTTGCACGTCGGTGCCCAAGGATATGGACCTGTGCGCGGCCACCATGCAGAACAGCGGGCCGGCGGAGGACCTGAAGACCACCATCATCCAGCTGCGGGAGACCGTGCTGCAGCAGAAGGAGACCATCGTGAACCAAAAGGAGACAATCAGGGAACTAACGTCCAAGCTGACGCGCTGCGAGAGCCAGAGCCTCCCGGCGGCGGGAGGACCCGGCGGGAGGCGGCCCGGGTCGAAGAACACGATGGGGGATGTATCTCGGGGCACCACGGACACGCTGGCGCAGCTGGGACAGACTTTACAGACGCTCAAACAAAGACTGGAGAACCTGGAGGTGAGCAGAGAGGAGGGCGGGAGTTAATGAAATGATCCTCCAGGGTTCATTAGATTGACGGATTAGACTCACTCGCGGGTTGTTTGGTGCTCTGATCTGGAGCCACATGTGTTTTGTTTAGGCGTCGTGTAAAGTAAACCGGCGTCCTGCATAATGCGCCGCAGCGCGTAAAAACACGCAGGCGGTAAAATAAAGGCGGGTAGCAGGAGGCAGAATATGTTCTAACAACTCAAAAGTGTCCCCGTCTCTGTCCCCGTCTCTTAACACTCTTGTCTGTCTTCCCTTCCGTCCGGTGCAGCAGTACAGCCGCGGCAACAACACGGCGCAGGCGAACAGCCTGAAGGACCTGCTGCAGAACAAGATAGACGACATGGAGAAGCAGGTTCTGTCCCGGGTCAACACGTTAGAGGAGAGCAAGCCCGGGTTGAGGAACGACACCGATCAGCGGAACCGAGTGGAGTCCACGCTCACCACTCTGCACCACCGGATCACGGACCTGGAGAAAGGTGCGTTTGGATTTATTATTATTATTATTATTATTATTATTTTTAGGGCGCGCAGGACTTCAAAACTGCTCGGTGCTGCTTTACAAGGAGTTTGCAAACAGATTAGGTTCGATTTAATTGGTTTTTGATCTCAAGGACAGAAAACAAACCCCCCCCCCCCCAAAAAAAAAACACCCCAAAAAAACCTTCTCACGGTGCCGCAACCGTCACGTTGCGCGTAGAAATCATGAGGGAGGAGAGGAGAGCTGCATTGCTTTGCATATCTCAAGACCTGTTTGCACTTTTGCATCGCTGACTTGATGCGTTTCACAGCCAGAAAACCTGACTGCCTCACTTGTTTATGAGTCATATTTACGCACAGGAGGGGATTTTTGTTTTGTTTTGTTTTTTCCTGGCAGAGGTCAGAGGTTAAGAAACGTTGCGCATAAATCAGAAGGTTTGATCAAGATTTCAACACGTGCAAATGCGCGTGCGTAGCTTGTATGGGAGAGGGAGAGGGAGGAGACATCTTTCGCAGGAGACTGATAATTACTGTAAAAAAAATTAAAAAATAAGATGATTAAAGTGCCACGGTGCCAAAATGAAAACAAATCATTTGTATTTTTTTTTTCAAACTAGCTGTGATTTCCTTTAATTTAAAGAGACTCCTTCTATAAAAAAAAATCACGAGTCTTTAATATGGCTTATGAACGCAGGAAGTCTTTTAACCCCTACATAAAGAAGTGAAATGCTTGACAGGTCCGGGCCCACTAACCGACGTTCAATCTCGCCCGCAGGTAAAGACGGCCGTCACACGGACCAGTTCCAGCTCACTTTCCCCCTGAGAACCAACTACATGTACGCCAAAGCCAAGAGGAGCCTCCCCGAGATGTACTCCTTCAGCGTGTGTCTGTGGATCAAGTCCAACGCCTCGCCCGGGGTGGGGACGCCCTTCTCCTACGCCGTGCCGGGCCAGTCCAACGAGCTGGTGCTGATCGAGTGGGGCAACAACCCCATGGAGATCCTCATCAACGACAAGGTAACGACAAAGTTGTCGCGCTCGAATCGCACGTTCCACCGTTGCGCGGGGGGAGCCCTGCTGTGAAGCTGTAACGCTCAAAGGATGAGTCAGAGTAACTTCTCTGCACCAGGAATAAAAATAAATAAATAAAAATAGGCGGTAAGGTGAGCGAGAGAAGCAGCAACCTTTTTTTTTTTATAGAGGAGGAAGACGTGCGAGAGGGGGAAGTGATTCAGCCGGATTGGAGGGAAGGTGTGTGTGTGCGTGTGGAGGAAGAGACGGAAAAGGGACTCACGAGACGTCTCTGCTTTCCAGGTCGCCAAGCTGCCGTTCCTCATCAACGACGGGAAGTGGCATCACCTGTGCATCACGTGGACCACCCGGGACGGGATGTGGGAGGCCTTCCAGGACGGAGTGCTGCGGGGCAGCGGGGAGAACCTGGCGCCGTATCACCCCATCAAGCCGGACGGAGTGCTGGTGCTGGGACAGGAGCAGGTGGGTGTCCGCCTTATTACGTCACTTTTTGACAAACGACTCAAATAATCTGACGCTTAAGTTTGGACAGGGTGGGAATATTTACCAAAAGGAGGCTGCGGAGACGTTAGGGAGGTCAGAGGGTGCTCCCTTCAAATTTGGCCCGAATTCGGACACGGAAACAAAACCAAAAGGCTACATTTGCAGAGAAAAATGCGCTTTTGTTGCACACGGCAAGACATTTCCGAGATGTAGCGAAGTAAAGTAAAGAGACTTTTTTTTTTTTTTTTCCCCCCCACATCAGATCCAAACAAGCTTCCAGGACGAAGCTTTATCCGAGCGAAAAGTCTCCTCGGGTGATGCCGCCTACGGCAAAAATCCGTTGTTTGCTTTGCGATCAAATTGAAGAATTCCCCACATGATGAAAGTGTAAAGGCTCCTGTTATGTAGACCTGTAAAACCCTCCAAACAGCCTTCGTTTCCGGTACTGATGGTTTTCCCCTCCTTTCCGCCCCCCCCCTCCCCCTCCAGGACACGTTGGGAGGAGGCTTCGACGCCACGCAGGCCTTCGTCGGCGAGCTCGCCAACCTAAACATCTGGAGTAGGAAACTTTCTCCCACCGACATCCAGAACTTGGCCAGCTGCAACGGCAAAGCGCCGGCCGGCAACGTCTTCTCCTGGACAGAGAGCAACATTGAAATATTCGGCGGCGCCACCAAGTGGCACTTCGAGCCGTGCCGTTCGCTCAACTGAGCCGGCGTCCCCGGCGGGGCCTCTCCGTGTACTTCTGAGCTTTTTCGTCGTTTTCCTCGTCTTCATTTTTTTTTTTTTTTTTGACGTTCGTAAAAGAGACTTTTCTGAGTTGTCGGTAAGCTTAAAAAAAATATAAAGTAAATCTGGGATTTCTATCATTCTTAGGTGTTCACTTGCAAAAACAACACTTTTCACCTCGAGGAAAAAAATAAATTAAAAAAAATCATCTGGGACGCCTCGGTGAGAAAGTATCCGTTCTCGGGTTGTTGTTTTTTTTTTTTTTTTTTTTGTGGGTTTTTTTCTTGGACGTTCTGTTTGAGAGCACACCTAAGCTTTTTTTGTTTTTTGGCTTGTTTCGTCTTGGACTGGCAGCTGGCGATCTGCGCCTTATGTTTGGACAATTCACAATCCAAGTGAGGAATTACACAACCGCCCCTCCCCCCCTCCTCCCCCTTCCCTCCCTCCCTCCCTCCCTTCCTGCCAGAAAGTGGGAGAGATTACGCTGTACGTCCAATTCCTGTCGTTGTTTGGCGCTGTGACGTGACGTCTGACGCCACAGCTCGCAATGACCCCCCCCCCCCCCCCCCCCCACACTTGGCCCCGCCCCTCCGGAACTTGCACTGTGACTGATGAAGAGGAGCGCCGGGAGAGGAGGGCACACACACACACACACACACACACACACACACACACACACACACACACACACACACACACACACACACACGTGCGAGCGCATGCGCTCTGAAGGACACTGCAAAGTCAAGTCGATTCGTAATCATCGTTCGCTTCAAGTGTTTCTGTAAGAATGTCGTTAACTTGCCAACATTGCTACGAAGCCTGGGTGCCTTGGGCTGGTACAAATATTCAGCACATTCAGTATGTTGTTGTTTTTTTTTTAAGTTGCAAAATTCAGTGTTTACTGGTTTCTGTTCTTCTTCTTTCCCCCCCCACCCCCCACCTCTGGGCTGGGTTGAGTTCTTCTCTTGTTCCTTCTGGTAAATGTACTTTGATTACAGTTTGTTATCTGACATGACGTGTTTTTCCGGCAGGTGTTTGTACTACTCTGTATTAGGAATGTTACAGTATCTGTATAGTAACAGCATGAATGACAGAGTGGCTGTGGAAAGCATTGTGGAAATCTGCTTTACTATCTTCTCTGGGTCCGGGTTTTTTACTGTATTGTTATATGCTCCAAGCATGGCAAAAACTGAGAGATGAAGAATTTAATTTTTGTAATAAAATTGTGATACTTAACGTCACGGTGTTTTCCTGGCTTTGTGTGGCGAGGCGGAGGAGGGGAGAAAAGAAAAGAAAAGAAAAGAAGAAGAAGAAAAAAAAAAAAAAAAGGGAACCTTTCCCGGACGCGTCGACCGCCTGACGAGCGAGAACATCCAAAGGCAGCGAAGGTCACGGAGTCCGAGCTTGTTGGGTGCCTGCGTGTTCGCGTGCCGTGACTCCTCTTGAAGCGACGGTGTGAGATCGCCCACCTGCTGCTCCGTTGTTGCCGGGAGATGCATTGCGTGCATTGGAAAGTGCAGAGTCACGGTGGCACACGGCGCCACTTTCGAGCGAGAGCATGACTGAGCTCGAACTACGGCACTTCGAGCCGGACGTGACCTGTTGCTGCGGCAACGAACATTGACAGCATGTCACTGTTCCTGAACGGAAATTCAAATAAGTGAAAGAAATGCATCAGAATAACAGGATTTGTTGAGGTATTTAACCTCTTTACAGCAGGCAGCTGATGTCTTTGTTTGTCTGCAAGGTATTTCCTCCAAAGTCCTCAAACGTTTATGTCGCGTGGTGCTGAATAAGTTACATTTTGTCTTTTAAATTCTTTTGCATTTTATCTTCAAAAAGACCTCCAACAGATTTGAGCCCTCGCAGGATTTTATTTTTAATAACTTCTGCTCTCTTTATGAATTTTTTTTTTTAATTCTTTTTTTACATATAAACTAATAACTCATTTATCTCATTCACTTCAACTACAACTAAAGTTTAAACTGCTCTCATCACTTTCACATGACTGACAATGACTTTACACTGAAACAGACATGTCAGCAGCTTTTGCATTTTACACTTGCGTAAACACTTCAAGCCTTTCAGTGCTTCATATTCCACTGACATTTCAACTGCTTTCATTGTTTACGTTGTAGCGTTCACAAACTGACAATTTGTTTGCCTACAAGTTGAAATTTTAAACATAAATGTCAACCGCCTTCGGATTTTGCACTTTTGTAAACACTTCAAGGCTTCTAGTCCTTTCTATTCAACTGCTTTCATTGTTTACCAACTGATAGTTCACCGGCCTGGAGTGGCAAATTTGAAGCCTAAAGCTTTCAGATTTGACACTAATTAACACTGGAAGACTTCCGGTGCTTCATATTCCACTAACACTTCAATTGCTTTCATCGTTAACTGTACAGTTTTACAAACTGAAAGCTTACCTGCCTACAGAAACAGAAACAGAAATGTCAACATCTTTTTGACTACAAGCCTTTTCAGTGCTCCATATTCAACTGTCACTTCAACTGCTTTCAGTGTTCAACTGAAACATCTTACATGTAAACATGCAACATTTGATGAATTTAAATCCGTTTCCAGAGCTCGCAGCTGCTATTTTCAGCAGGGAAAGTGTTCTTTTCTGGTGTTAACATTGTGTTTTATTGAATTAAGCTCCACTCCTCGGCATGGTGAGCTCATGAATAAATTCATCGAGCCTCGACTGAAACATTATATGGTTAAGACAAACTTGTAGGTCCTCGCTGGCGTTTCTGCTCAATAAATCTCTGTCTTTAAACTTCACCTTGAAGTGGATTTTATTTTAGCTGAGAGAGAATGTGCCTATAACCTTAATCTCCCATGATGCTAGCTGACAGGGCCAACAGCCTGTTGGCAATTGATGACAATTTATTCATATAAATGGCAAATTCCTTGAAAATGGCAGATTGATCCCAAAACACTCTCATTTATCAGCTAATTAAACATTTAGCAAATATTATTATTTGCTCATGGAGTTCCTTACAAACACCAGGGGAGCTAAAAAAAAAAAATGGCTGAATACTTTCCAAAAATATCGTAAAAAAGTATGAAAGTTTTTGGATAAGGTGAATGCTAAACATCTTGAAATTAAGAAACACAACCCTTTTTTAAAACACTTTTCTCTTTGTATTTAAGTTAATGTGCGTTGTTTGGTGTTACTGTATTCCACCTATAATAATGTGAAACTCCAGCAGACAAATGAATGTCCCAAACACACCTGCCTCATATTTTGACACCACACACAACATCCATCAATGGTCACAATCAGCAGGTCTGCTTACTACAGCTAATACCCCGTCGATGTAGCGCTGCTAAGCCCCAGCAGAATATATTGGTGTAGTGTAATTGCATTTGTGCTCCAGACACAAATGCTTTGTGCAGAATTTAAAGCGGACGGACTAAAATAGATCTGGGCAGCCTAAAGGATGATCTTGCATCTCGTAAGACACGGCGATAAAACCCACCTCTGACACGAGCGGTCTGGACTGACAACTTTACATGATGAAATAGGAGATTTTACGCCCACCTTTGAAAGTCAAGTGATTACAATCTAATTACTTTATAAAGCCTGGACATAAGCACTAAGCAGGTTACATGTCAGAAGAACACCGAGTACAGAGCGGCTTCTGAAGGGTCGGTCGTAATTTTCCAAGGTACAGCGAGTTACATCATGTTTTGCTCACAAAGCACATATTCTAGGGCACCTCCTCACCTGGTGATGCACGCAGCTGCCGTGCAGTTTCGCGCAAAGCAGTTTCTTTTTCAGCGTCTCCAACACACACACACACACAAAAAAGACACATTAAAGAGATGAATTCAAAAGGTTTGTTCACCGAATCTTTCAGTGTTTGACCGCAGTGTTAAACGACAACGCGGCTAACTAATCCGCGGCACAGAACCCCGTTCACTACATAAACAAATAGTGTGAACCCCACATTTCATTGTAATGCACCCAGTTGTTTCAGTTTTGACCAAAGTAACGGCGCAACCGGCTGAATGACTATCTCTATGAGAATTAGTTGCACAGATCAATGACTCTAAACTCTGTTCACTGAATATGAAGCTGTAGCCTGGAAACTGTTAGTTTAGCATAAAAACTGAAAGCAGGAAAAAATTGTAGATGATTGTAGAACATATTCTACAAAATATCAAACAATTTCCTGATGTTGTATTTTTGTTAGATATCAGCAATAAAACAACTTAAAAGATTTTGAAGGAATTTGGTCAAAAAAGCTGCACAGAAATGATCAGTTATGCTGCTGAATAACGGGCAGACACATTATGATGTCACAGTGAAGTTACCTTTGACCTTTTAGATATAAAATGTTATCAGTTCATTATTTTATCCTTCAGACGTTTATGTAAAATTTGGTCAGAATTAACATGAATTCTGGAGTTATGGACACAAACATGTTTTTTGAAGTCACAGTAATATTTGACCACCAAAATCGAATCACTTCATCGTTGGGACCAAGTGAACGTTTGTTCCAAATGTAAAGAAATTCCCTCAAGGTGTATCTGAGATATTGTGTTTACAAGAATGAGACAAGCGTGAGGTCACGTTGACTTTTGACCCCCAAAATGTATTTTGTTCATCTGAGGCCCAGTCAACGTTTGTGCCAAATTTAGATGAATTTCCCCAAGTTGTACGAGATATCACGTTCACAAAATGAGAAAAGCGTGAGGTCACAGTGATATTTGATCACCAACATGTAATCAGTTCATCTTTGAGGCCAAGTGAACATTTGTGTCAAATTTGGAGAAATTCCCTCAAGGTGTTCCTGAGATAATGTGTTCACAAGAATGAGACAAACATAGAGTCACAGTGAACTTTGACAACCAAAATCAAATCCGTTCATCGTTGGGACCAAGTGAACGTTTGAGAAATTTGGACAAATTCCCTCAAGATATATCTGATATATGGTGTTCACAAGAATGAGACAAGCGTGAGGTCACAGTGATCTTTGATCACCAACATGTAATCAGTTCATCTTTAAGGTCAAGTAAACGTTTGTGCTAAATTTGGAGAAATTCCCTCAAGGTGTAGCTACTAGAAAAACATAATTCAGAGCCAAAATAAGTTTCCTTTATTTACTCTGCGTAAGTAAGTTAAGTCAGCCACGTATTCAAAGCCGCATATTATAGATGGCTAAATTTACAACGCAACCCGTAAACAACTACAACAAGCTGTTACAGATCCACACATTAAACCAACTCCCATCTGAGCCGATGATTAACTGAATTCTGGTTCCATGTAGAAGTGGGTTCCCCTGATTTATTGCGCCTTCTTTTATCCCACGTGCATATCTGTCATAACAAAACAGACGGCAGGAGTATTTTTAAAGATGAGGTCCCCAGAGTCAGATGAGATTCATGGAGCCTCGGTGGAAGTTGTTTGCTTTTTGTTTTTGTTTTTTTCTTTTGAGAGAGATTGAGTGGATAAAGACGTGCCATCTCTGCCGACATCTCATTAATTCACAAGCCGTCCCTCCGTGGCGGAGGCGAGGCAGGGATAACGCTTCAGTTCAGGACTGAAGCGAACTGCTCCTGTTAACCTGAGAAGACCGCCTGCTGAAAGAGCGCTAAGTGTCAGAATTTAAAAAAAAAAAAAAATCTTATTTCCACGTTGACTTGAAAGGGTCAAAGCTGATTCTCGGCGCCCAACGTCAGGCTTTCCTCGGAGACGGCGGAAGAGACCCCCTCGTCGTCGTCGTCCTCCTCTGCCGTCCTCCCGCGGTGCGAGCTCCCCGAGACGGCGGGGAGGGAAACTTGTGGCATTTACCGATCAGCGGACGCCTCCAGGAAGGAAGCGGCGAGGATAATGAGGCTTCCTGGGCCGCCTGGAGTCAAGGTGGATGTATGCCTCCGTTTTTAGCCTGCCATTTGGAAGAACTGAGGTATAATTCCTCTCTATATATAGCCTCGATATCACGTCCCGGTGGGCTTCGCAGGCCCGCAGCAGCAGCAGAACTAGCAGAAGAAGAATTCCCTTCCGAAAAGACACCGACCGTACAAACTGATGTAATAAGGCCAGTGCGGTGACGTACCCTCACTTGTTCCGCAACTAAACTTCCCAACCTACCGATGCACTCTTTCGCC
The DNA here is from genome assembly GCF_029030835.1 of Brachyistius frenatus. NCBI lineage: Eukaryota > Metazoa > Chordata > Actinopteri > Embiotocidae > Brachyistius > Brachyistius frenatus. Next base: position 243,165 of record NW_027210722.1, read on the forward strand.
CGCCGCATTAACAAATTAGCCTCCCCGTCCAGTTGACGCGGCTAATGTGTTAGCAAACGGCTCCCTGCCGGCACGTCGAGCAGCGATGGTGCAACGGTATCCCTCCCTTTGAAGTCGGGCCGCCGCGAGTCCGGCAGGATTTCTGCACTGTAGATCCGCTGCAGGATAATCAGCCTCCGTTGCATCATTACGCTTCATTAATGCAATCTAATATACTGTTGCTGAGGAGGAGGAAGGCGGTGAGGTCGCACTGCAGACTGCATCCTCGACTTTTGGTTTCTTATAACTCGACCTATTACGATCCCCGTGCGGAAACTCGTTTGAGTTACACGTCTATTAACCGAGGGATCGCCGATTTGGTTCATGAATCCTCAAGCTCGGTCGCCATTTTGCTATTTTGATGAAACCAGAAGTGACAATGTTTGGACGAGGAGGAGGACGAGCGAGCGTCGGATCTGACCATCTGATTAGCATTCCGAGGACACTATGCCCCGCCCACCTATAGTGGAAACCTGACTGTGCCGCAGACCTGTCAATCAAACAGACACGCCCCCAAAAACACTTCTTTTTGAAGCTTATTTTCTTACTTATTGAATGGGAATCTATGGGAGCCCAAAACATTTTTGAAACTGTTTTTGTATATGGGATTCAGCTTTGATTGCAGGTGCAATTCACACTGCAGTAATAAAGACAGAAAAGTTCAGAAGAGAAAATCAATCGATGAAAAACAACGTGGTTCAATCTGAGGCCTGTTTAAGAGCATCAGGAGGACGGTTAGTCATTCCAATGTAATTTCATCCGCCTCTGAACTCACAGTATTTTACTGTTTTGATTGAACTTGATTCCTTCACATTGCCGAATCGAACCGATTTGCGTTTTCAGCACGTTAGACGGATACCGCTGCACGGTGATGATGCATTTCTCTCCATCCTGTATTTTCTTGAATGAGAAATAAAAAAAAATTAGTTTGAGATTCAGACTCGCTGCGAGCTCGTCTGCTTCCCCAAACAAGTCTGGACAATCCCGACAATTCGAGCTGCGTTCTTTGAGATGCAGAAACCGTTTGAAGTGTGCGCGTTTGATCTGCAGCCCTGCTGAGTTTGAACCCCGACTCTACGCAGATGGATGCTCCCGCCTGCGGTGTGGGGGTGTGGGTGCGCGCGTGTGTGTGTGCGTGTGTGTGGCGGTGGTGGTGGTGGTGTGTGTGTGTGTGGGGGGGTCTCAGGTGTTTCCTCACTCCGTTTGAGTTTCTGCCCAGCGACTGGCAGGTCTCATCCCGGTCACTGGACCATGTATGTTTCATCGATCGCTGCTTATTTCACACCCGATTATGTCATTGTGAAGTTTCTTAATGAAAAGTAGACATTTGAAGGGTAATAAAATCCAACATTCACGAGGCTTCACTTCAAGCGGCGACAAAAGCAAAACCACCGCGGAGTCGAACCGGCGCTGGCTTCATATGAAAACCCACCACGCTTCAGATCCGCTGTGACTTATTGATGTGCTGAGCTCTTACCCACTGCCATTTACCCCCCCCCTCTCTATCCCCTCTACCCCCTGCCGGATCCTCCATGAAATATGTATGGCTGACGCACGACAACAGGATGTCAAACAGGAAGCTGAGGGGAACACCGGTAGGGAGGCGAAGGGGAGGAGTCGGCGTGGCGAGGAGTCCTGATCTCATTTAAAAGGTCACCTCGGGGCAAACTCCCATCGCGGAAACCGAGTTTGACGTTTGTCAGAGGAGAAGACAGAAAACGTCGCCGGGAAACTTTTTATTTTCACATCAAAGTATAAATTAATTCTTTACCTTGTCAATTCTGAGGCCTGAAAACTAACCCTGCGTGGATGTTGCGTGACCCATCATCTCGGTTGTCGGCTGGACTGCTGCGATTAGAGAGATGTAAACGGTGAAAAAGCAAAGAACACAGTAAAATACGACCATTACACCAATAAAGACGATACAATTCCTAAATTAATTGAGTAAAAAGGAATAAATAAATGAGAGTTCGTCAAGGGAATCGCCAAACAGGGTTTTGTTGTTCGTCATCAATCTTATGAGCCAAAATATATTCATCTAAACTGAAATATACCAAATAAAAGTAGGACATTAACGATAAAATTAATTGTGACCAGCTTTTGTGTCATTCAAATATAGTCATTATCTCTTTGGAGATAATTGAAGCAAATGAGAAGCTATATTCGAATCAAATATAAATAAAAAGTGAGGGAATACATATTTTTTTTTTTCTTCCGCATATATCTTCCTTGAACTCTTTATCAGAGTGAATGATTCAATCAGTCGAGTGTTTAACAAATGGATTGTGAGGATCAAAGGGCCCGGCCTTGGCTCATTTAAAAACACCTTCAGTATTTCTGAAGCACTGACACTCGAAGATAACTCCAACAATCTCATCTCATCCTTTTACTTGCTTGTTGCCGGAGCTTTTGACCGCGTCACCGGAGTCCTCGTGAAGCCGGATGAAAAGGCTCAAAACTCTTCTGACGATTCCGAGAACCTCTCGGGCTCCACGTCGTCAACGTCATTTGAGAAAACAATCTCAGCTCAAGGTCCAACTGCTTTATTCTGAAACCTTTCACCATTACGTTTATACATTCTTCAACTTCCAGAAAAGCTGGAAAAATAAACCAAAAGACAGAATATCAAATTAAATGATATTGTTTTATGAAATAATATATGCTCACTTTGAATTTAATGGCAGCAACAAAAGACTGGAAAAGTTGTGTAATATATGAAAAAAAAAAAAAAAAAAAAACGTGGTGGAACATCCAGCAACTAATTAGGTTACCTGGCAACAGATCAGGATATAAAAAGATCATCCCAGAGCGGCAGAGTCTCACAGCAGGGACAAGGCCAAAAACTGATATTGGGTGACCGTAATTTTCGGGCCCTTTGGCTGCACTTCATTAAAACAGACATTATTCTGTTGTGGAAATCACAGCATGGGCTCAGGAACACTAGCAACAACTATTGCCTGATATCATGATATTACAATAGTTATTGAGAGTCATATCAACAACAATACAATATCAGTATGTTGTCCAGCCCTGCAAACCAATAAATAGAGATGTTTTCCAAAAGATACACATTAATCAAATGTCATACTGGAAGAAGATAAAATAAGAATAGGAATTTTTCCAAAAACCTGGCACCACAAATAATGCACTAATTAGAGGCTGTGGAAGCTTTTCATTGTGTCAGTAAACTACAATAACACGTTATTTTTCTGGCAGAGTTATAAAGTGTCACATTAGAAATGCCTGTGTTTCTTTTTGTGTTCTCCTCACTGGTTTGAAGTGGGCGGGGCTCAATTAAGAAAAGGTGACGTCGCATACTTCGATGCACGAATCAGAATATAGGAATATTTTAATAAGAATAAGTCAGAATGAAGCGTGTTTTTTTTTGTGTGTGTGTGTGTTAAACAACAATATTTTTTTACTTTAGTTTAATTACAGTTTTTTTTCAGGGGATTTTAATAGATTATAATTATTCTATATATAAAAATAAATCATTTATTATTGCATATTTATAACCCATTCATGAAGGGTGAAACTTACATCGAAGTGTACAGTTTCAGTGTATCAACACCGCTTGCGGTTCCTCTGCACTTTCAGACTTCATCTACCCGTCTCTCTCTCGTTGTCTCCCTCCAGCCTCCTCTTCCTCCTCCTCCTCCTCCATCATCTTTATTATTTCTCTCACTGAGCCCAGCCAGGCAGGCGTATACTCTTTCTTTATTTCTCCCCTCCCGCATGTTCACCCTCCTACATTCCCCACAAATACTTTTTTTTTTTTTTTAAACTCTCTCTCTCTCTTTCTCACCAGTTCCCTCCCTCACTGACTTCTTCATCTCCTCCTCTTCTTCCTCTCTAGGGAGGTGTGAGGGGGGCACTGGCAGTGAGTGGTCTGATGCATTGAGAAAACCCACAAGGGAAAAAGATGTAAATAAAATCGGGATGTGGGAAAGAAGATCATGGGGGTGGGGGGGGTGAAAAGACAAGAGGAAGAACTGGAGACGAGCAGGTAGGGAGGGTCGAGATAATAATTTGGGTCGGATATGGGTCCCGGACCACCACCCGCAGGGGGCCCGGCGAGGCACGGAGGGGAACTGTCAACGGGATGATGTAACCTCCTGCGGGGGGTTAAGTACGTAGGAGTGATCACATATTCAAGGTCAGGAGGCGCAAAGTGTCCTCGGTCGACATTAACACCGCGGCTCTCCCAGGAGTTTTTGTTGAGGAGGGCTCTTCCGGTGATCGGAGGCCCGACGGTGGTAGGGGAGGTGTGTGTGTGTGTGTGTGTGTGTGTGTGTGTGTGTGTGTGTGTGTGTGTGTGTGTGTGTGTGTGTGTGTGTGTGTGTGTGTGTGTGTGTGTGTGTGTGTGTGTGTGGGAGAGGGGGGTGCACACAGAGAGAGAAGGAGATCCCTGCATGAAGAAGATGGAGGGTGACAAGAGGAGGAAGAGTGAGAAGATGTGAGAGATGAAGATGGATGAAATGGAGCAACAAAGGAGTCCGAGGCTGCAGGGAGAGCCGGGTGAGGAGAGGAGAGGAGAGGAGAGGAGAGGAGAGGAGAGGAGAGGAGAGGAGAGGAGAGGAGAGGAGAGGAGAGGAGAGGAGAGGAGAGGAGAGGAGAGGAGAGGAGAGGAGAGGAGAGGGCGGCAGGAAAAGGGGGGCTGACGAAAAGTGAAGCGGGGTGGATGCTGCCACATACATATTCAATCTCTTAGAACCCCCCCCCCTTTTCCTCCTCCTCCTCCCCTCCTCTCCTCTCCTCTCCTCTCCTCTCCTCTCCTCTCCTCTCCTCTCTCCTCTCCTCTCCTCTCCTCTCCTCTCCTCTCCTCTCCTCTCCTCTCCTCGCTCCCAGCCAGAGCACTGCAATAGCAGTATGAATAATTGAACGAGCCTGAATCGGGATTGAGAAATTTCTGTTGCGGTTGCGTCTGCTGATGCGGCACGCGGGCCGCGGCACGGCAGGTATTCATGACCGAAAAGAAGAAACAAAAACAAACACACTCCTGGACTCCCCGTCTGCTTCGCTACGAATGGGAGAATAACCTTCAACGCACAAAAAACAAACAGACACACACACACACACACTTACACGGTTCCGCGCTCGTGGAGTGAGTGTAGTCTCTCGCTGTGGGGATTTGGGCTAAAAAAAAAGGAGAATATTCAGATACAGATGTAACCGGAGCCTTTTCGCAGGCTTGTATGACATTGAGCTGGTGTTCAGAGACGGAGGGAGAGAGAGAGAGAGAGAGAGAGAGAGAGAGAGAGAGAGAGAGAGAGAGAGAGAGAGAGAGAGAGAGAGAGAGCAGGCGAGAGTTTGAGTTTGAATATTCCCGAGCAGATTGGCGCTGGAGACGAGTCGGTGTGGGATCGGATCAATCAGCTTTCCCACTTGGAGAAGAAAAAAAAAAAAGAAAGGACAAAAGTTAAGAGATGTACTGCAGCAGATATGTATGTGTGCGTGTCATACTGTATGTGAGAGGAAGGAGTGCTGCAGTGTGTGTGTGTGTGTGGGAGGAACAGAAATACGCCGCAGTGGATGTGTATGCATAGCTGTATGTGTGTGTGTGTGTGTGTGTGTGTGTATATATATATATATATATATGTGTGGGGGGGGGGGGGATAAAAAAAAAACAGGCTGAGTACCTGCTTAAGTGCCGATGAGATGTGGAACAGAAGGGAAACGTGTCTGCCTGTGTGTACGAAAGAGCAGGAGGGTGTATCCACAGGGTGTTGTCAGGCCAGGCCGGAGCAACAGCTACAGCTGCACCGTCAGTGTGTGTGTGTGTGTGTGTGTGTGTGTGTGTGTGTGTGTGTGTGTGTGTGTGTGTGTGTGTGTGTGTGTGTGTGTGTGTGTGTGTGTGTGTGTGTGCGTGCTCCAGTTCCAGCTTAATTGGCCCAAATCTGCCATTCAGCGAGGCCGGTTCCTCGCCCCTCCACGTGCCCTCCAGGGAGCGAGGGAACATAAGTGACATATTAAACTAGTACTTCCTCTCTCTCTCTCTCACACACACACACACACACACACACACACACACACACCTGCCCACTCGCCACGCCACCATCTGGGACCAGCGCCAGCGGATATGCAAAGTAATTAGGTCAACTGTGAAATGTTCAGTGCATATTCACAGGTATAGAGTACACAAACGCACACACACACACACACACACACACACACACACACACACACACACACACACACACACACACACCTTTATGACATTACATTTTATACTTGCGTATTTCTGGAGCCCGCTGGCCGGCGATACGAGCGCCGATCAAAAAGTTCAGAGTGTGTTCCTGCAGCACGGCGATCGACGTGAAGCAGCGGGAAGCCATAACGTTTGCAGAGTTATGCACCCTGATCAACATCAGCACCTGAGTTCAACACGTTTTTCTGACCACCGACGAATCACAATGTCCGTGAACATTCGTGATTTCACCATGGAGCTTTTTAGTTTTTTAGAAAAAATAAGATATTTGTTAGCTGGTTGTTTACTTGAGTTTAGCTGGGGTTTTTTTTTTTGTGAAATTAGCACCATCTTTTGTTAGCTGTATTTGTTGTTTGTTTTCTTGAGTTTTTTGCGAAATTGGCCGTTTGCTGACTTTGTTAGCAGGTTGTCAGACTGTCGACACCGAGTTCTGCTGCGACCTTCTGAGGGGAAAAACATTCGCTGCAAACCACCTGAACTGTGGCGCCATGGCAACAGGGTGTCGAGTCAAAGCAGTAGTTTTAAAAAAAAAAAAAAGCTTCTCTCACAAACTGTCACATGTAGAGAACACAATCGATGCTGCAGAGATCACCATCGTGACTTTTGGGTTGCCAACTCCCTGAGTCGGCTTGATTTCGTGTCTTAGTTTGACCCTCTTCGCTCATTAGACATCTGTGGCTTTCAAAGCCCAATTACCTCGTTAACAAAGCCGGCCTTGAGTTACAGATTTGCTGTCTGGAAGCCCAGCTGAGATTCCCCAACGCCCTCTCTCCTCGGTTAATTCTTCTTAGACGAGTCGTTTCCTCAGAAGTGCATTTCCATCGTGGCTCCAGTTTGGGCCTCTAAACCGAACAGAAGGAAGTTTGATTAGAACTATAACGCCTGCAGATGTGACATCTGTTGTATCCGAACGGTAAAGCTCAGCCAACAATTAAGGGAAATGAAAGTAAAAAAAAAAAAAAAAAGAAGCTCCGCCGCTGAATGAGCTTTGGTAAAATGCTGATTGCGTCCTCGCAAGTTAAATCAAGACAGCGACGGCCAGGGGAGCTAGCTAGCCCGCCGGTGCGTCTATAACGTTCGACGAGTGCCCTCGCAGTAATAACCGATGCACCGCTGCTCGTTAGTCATGACGACTGTTTTGATTCAACGCGATTCATCTTTGCATAAAGCCTCGCTGGCAAGGATATTGTTTTGAGTGTTCCTGCCGCAGCCAGAAGAAGAAGAAGAAGAAGGAAACACATTGCATAATATAACATATAAATAAGTTGGAATTACATAAGCGAGCGGAGAGAAGCAGCAACTTTTTCTTGGATCGGCGGCAGGGGACCCGAGAGCTGGCAGATGATGGAGGGAAACAAGTCAGAAAGAAAGGGGGGAGGGGGATCAAAGCGATGATTCAGCAGCGAAACTCCCGATGACAAGGTGGAGGAGGAGGAGGGCGGGTGGGGGGGGGGGGGGGGACGATGACTCGAAATGCGACCAGAAGGAAAGGACCCGGTCCTCCTGAGACAGACGAGCTTCGTGTTCGAGAGTCTGACAGAACATGAGACGGCAGAAAACATAAGGAGGAAGGCGAAGGATGAAGCGGTTCAATAAGGAGAAACAAAGGACGCCACGATCGGCCCTGAAGTGTTTCCGACGCTGCCGTTCACCTCCGAAGTTGCAAACAACATTACTGCTGCCGAGAGAGGCAACAACAGCACGACCGCTCGGCGGCGTGACGGGAACAGGTGCCGGATTTTTACCGTCGGCTCTCTGAATGTATATCATTTGATGATATTTTGACTCCTTTTTTTTTTTTCCTGCATCTTTTATGTATTTCCGAGCGAGATCCTGTCCCACAGGAGCAGCTGAATGTGCGTCAGCTTGGATTTTTCTGCTTACTGTAAATAAAATCTCATGAGGAGACCTAAAAAAATAAAATAAAAAGAACAACTAAAAAAAAAAAAAAAACAACAACAATGAATCTACCCTTCAAACAGGCATTATCTGTGATATACTGTAGTTTCACCCTCGCTGTCACACAGCTCCATTGTTGTCCAGGAACTATTAAAAACACATCGGTGAGTCAGAGCGTTGCACCGGCTGCCGTTCTCTTTTATTAGAAATGTTTTGAGTCAATTGCGCACACACATCATCGTCCTGCTGCTGCAGCAAATATTCGCACATTCGTCTGCGTTTAACAAAAAAAACCCAAAAAAACCCGAGTTCCTGTTGCACACCGTGATGCACACGGAGCAGGAGGAAGCAGTAACCGTCGCCTGATCAACATCGGCACCCGAGTTCAACACGTTTTTTTTTTTTTGGGGGGGGACCGCTGGTACGTGAAACATTTGTGATTTCACCGTGGACCTGAAACTGGAGCAGAGAAAAACATCAGAATTTTTGGGGTCAAACTCTGGAAATCGTCCAACAGAGACCTTTAGAAATGTTTCAGAAAGTCTGAAAGCGAGATGTTCCGAGTGACGTTCAGGTTTCAAGAGGGGGCGGAGCTTCACTGTCCGAGTCTGAAAGAAGGCGCGTCAGGTCGGGAGACACCGGGTGGGTTTTTCTTTGACTTTGGCGGTGGTTGTGTCACCGTGAATTCGTCCCCCAGAGTCAGACTGTCAACACCGAGTTCTACCGGGACCTTCTGAGGGAAAAACATTCACTGCAAATTCACCTGAACTGTGGCGAGCACGGCAGGTTTATCTGCTCAATATATTTTATTTTTAATTTTTTTTAAATTGGATGTCAAATTTGGTGTTTACCAAAAAAACTTAGCTTCTTCTTCTACGGCAATAAACTCCCACGGTGAAAGTGAAATCCCTGGCAGCATTTAAACATATTTTTTGGTAGGAACACACGTTAGGACTGATTCTGTAGATACTGGAATCATAAAAATGAACCAAAAACATCCTCTCATTAGAATCATCCAATTTAGGGGGAGAATGAGATGTTTTTTGATGCTCTGCAGGAGAATACGACCTCACGAACCGGAGACAGCTCCACGTGGGGCAAAGGCCAACCGATTCCCTGTCGACCGCCCTCCCCCACCACCACCAATTACTGCACCGATGTCCCAAAGAGAGACAACTTGAGCCCTGTGCACACTGCAGAAAAGTCCCTCGCCTCCTTCCAACCACACACAGGTAGCTCAAAGACTCATTAAAAATCCTTCTTCTGGTCTCCTCTCCTGTGCACAGCCCCCCCCCCCCCTCAGGGACCTCACCGAATCTCTTCTCTTATTCCACTCGGGCCTCCGACTGACCTTCACATCGAAGAACAAGCAAACGAGTCTCCTTGTTAAGATGTTCATCACCGCTCGAGACTCCTTTCGTCGTGTACCGGCTTGGCAGCGAAAAGCCGAGCGCACTCTTGTGAGAAAACGGTGGCAGAAAACTTCTTACAATGATCACCGAGAAAGAGAAACGGTATTAAAAAAAAGAAGTAATGAATCTCATCAGAAAGCTCGATAAAAACAACAGAAGGGAGAGTTTAAATATTAAACGCTCCCTTCTTACTTCTCCCCAAAAAAAAAATGGTTTGGATTTAAGATGCAAGTAAGTAATATCCTGCCGTGCTATTTACTTCTTTACCTCTACAGCTTTTGCCACAGCAGTGAAAAGCACAGGTGTAATCAATAACACCAATAATGGCTGTGTTCCATTTAGCTGAGGCCATTCCAGGAGTCTCCAGCTAACACGTGGACCGAATGGCCCCTTAATGTGGTTAGTTAAGTCTGTCAAGAAAATGTCTGCAGAGAAGGAGAGAGAAACTAGCAGCTATAATCTATATTAAGAATGGATCAATACATGGACGTGAAATGTGTTGCTTGGAGTGACAAACTCTCAGAGCTGTTATGACTCTTCAGAGCATTTTAACGCTTTTAAGCTCACCGGTTTTTGTTGTTGGTTTTTTTTTCAACCCGACAACTTCTCCATTTTTTTTTTAAATTTTTATTTACAGCCACAGAAGGAAGCTGTGATAAACCCACCTGTGCAGGCAACTAATGAGCAGAGTGGAACAATTAGCAGCTTTTTCCCTCAGGAGCTAGTAGAGCTAAAAAAGAGACTTAAAGTTGGACTAACTAATTTCAGGTGGCCAGAAACATTATTTTCTATAGTTTGCTATACAAATTTTAAAATCTGCCACTCCCCAAGTGACAAAATTCAGATACATTTTTTAACACTTTGTTAAAAATTCTGGAATAAATTAATGAGATGTTCATTTTTTTTTTTGCTCTGTGTGGTAACGGTTTAACAATTAAAAACCCTCGGGCATAGACTGCAGCGCAATAAAAGTGGACGTAGTCTCTGGGTCTGAAAGGTGAAGCCAATGCGCAAGTGCCTTGAAGTGCAACACCACAGAGGACCACTAGGGGCTGGCTCCAATAGACTCCCACTGAAAAAGCATCAAGTTCTCATCTGAAATACAAAGTCAGTAAATGTTTTCCACAACTCATCATGGTGTCATTAGATAAATTCCCTCCTTCTGATCAGCGTTCTGGTCCTTCTGGAAATAACTCCAGCATTCATTAGACATCAGACCTCAAACAGAGCTATGTTTGGGGGCGGGGCATAGTGTCCAAATATGGTCACTTCTGGCTCCAAAAACAATAAGACGGCGACAGCTGAAATGCCAGACTGGCGGCTTCAAAACTGCAGTTCACAGAGCGACAGGTGACGTCACGATAGGTCGCCTTTTGTGATGAATAAACGGGTGAGCGTTAATTACAAGTTCGTGACAAGACTTCTCCTGTGGACGTCTATTATATTTCCAGCCCGTTTAGCTCGATAGTCCTCGGACATCCTGGTGGATGTCGTCCTTTGACGTACAGATGCACGGCCTCCAATTGCACTTGAACTATTAGGAGGTTAGCAGCGTGGCAGCTCCATCTCCATCCAGCTGAAAAGCACCACGAGGTAACCAAGTGCACCGCGGCTGCTCCGGGGAGGGAGACATAGACGGTTAATATTTCATGGCTTGCAGACTTTAAGCTCCGGGGAAAGAGAGCCGGGGACCACATGAAACACCGTTTGATGGTTAAACCAAGTAGTGAGAAATCAGATGGATGAAACCTGCCCTCCGGATAAAAGGGGACCGAAAAAACACTTTATTTCATCTGTTTCTTGGAAGTCCTTCATCTGAGGGACTTGGATATTGTTTTGGAGCACGAACATAAAAAAATATATATAGTTCTGTTGCCGGGTTCCTCTGATTGTGTGCAGCTTAAGTATCCGTGACGGCGTGTCTGCTTGCGTAGCCTCCAACATATCACGGATGGCCAGTCTGTGTTTTGTATTAAACGAGGCAACAAACAGGTGAATCCCATTCTAGGCGCTAAACGGAGGCAGAGACTTGAGACTCACGACACCAAAACAAGACTTGAAACCTGACCGCTCCGAGATCTGATATAACTGAACTCTGACTATTTAAAGACCTGGCAGCGAAAGCATCGAGCGTCGTGTTTTGTTTTCGCAAAACACCGGAGAAAGGAGGACAGTCTGACCTGCAGGGAGACGTGTCAGCCGCAACATCAAAACCACCGACAGCTTCTTTCTGTTCCCCGATAATTTGTCACCGACTTTGATGTGCGCTTTTCTAGTCTCAGGTGCGTAAAACACACCGGGGACCACTGCTCACAAAAAGCATGTATACCTCAGGTGCTTCTATCGATCGAGCGATGAAATCCGTAACACTAAACTAATGACGTTTTTCTGCAGCTTCGTGCCGCACATCGTTCGCCAACAACGGGAGCAGCCTCACGACGTGTTGATCCTCGCATGTGTGTAACTGTACCGCAATCAAGTTTTGTGATTTCAACTTCACAATCGAGGGACTAAAACTCAACTTCGCAATTCTCAGTTCGAAGCGTCTACAGTGTTAAATGAGTTTTCAGTCCAATTTGCAGCAATTTAAAGAGATAAAAGCCTCTGCAGCGAAAACGAAACACTTGAAATGATCAGCGACAGAAGTCAGAAAACCTATTTTTCCAACACCAAATTAAACACAGAGAAAAACAGATAGAGAGGTCATAGTTGATGGCGAGCCAAAAAAAAAAAAAAAACGCTTTTGTTTTTTTTCTAAAATGAACTCAGGAGGAAAAATGGAGAAACAGAAAAGCTGCTGAGAAAACAGTGGCAGAGCTGTCAGAGGAGGAACAGCCGGATCGCTGCCCTCTGTCAAGAGTCCTCGGGCTCTGAATAACGAAAAGGCAAAGACGTCCGCCCAAAGTTTGAACTGCTCGGGGCCTCTGAAGCTCGGGGATTGAGAGGGGAGGGAGGGAGGGAAGATGGAGTGATTGCAGATGGAAAAAACTGTGGAGCAAACTGCAGAGGAAGCTGTCAGATTCTCTCTCCGAGTGTCAGGTCCTCACAGACCAGCGAGGCCGAACTCCAGAACAGATTCAGATCACAATTATAAAAAAAGCAGTAATCCTTTTCACAGGTGAAAATGTGACTGTGGAACAATGAAAGTCAAATATGCCGGATGAATATTCTGTAGGTTAAAAACATAAGCTGCAATTGTTAGCATGTCGATAAACCTAGCTTACTATAAAAGTGTTCGTAACTTCCGGGTCTGAAAAATGAGCCCGACGCAGACGTGCTTTAAGCCGCAATACCACCGAGCGCCACCAGAGGTCGGCTCCAAAAAGTCTCCGGCTCCATAGACTCCCATTCAACTTCTCTCATGAAATTCTCGGTCAATTAAAATTTCCCCACGAGTTACCTCGGTGTTGTTAGCTAAAGTCGCTCCTTCTTATTAGTTTTCTGGCGGTCCATCTGAAAATAATCCCGTCATTAATTAGAAAATAAGCTTCAAAAAGGTGTGTTTTTGGGGGCATGTCTGTTTGATTGACAGGTCTTGTGGTGCGGTCAGGTTACAGCTATCGGTGGGTGGGACGTAGTATCGTCGGGTTTCCAATCAGATCAGTCAGATCCACCGCTGGCTCCTCCCCCAGCTCGTCCAAATATGGTCACTTCCTGCTCCAAACCGCTCCGAACTAGCAAGATGGTGACGGACAAAATCCGAAGTGGAGGCTTCATAACGGCCGTTCACAAACCAACGGGTGACGTCACTGCTGGTTGTTGCCCGGACCGCTGGTCTTTGAAAGACATCAATTAAATCTGAAATTTAATTATTTTCTAATCTGTCATTCCAATAAAGCTCAATAAAATCTTTTTTTGTCATGTCGAATGTCTGCTTTAGTTAGTTAGTTTGTTTAGGTTTAGGAGTTTAAACGCAAATAAAAAAAAAATCCTTTTGACTGTAGTAAATACAGAAAAGTGAGATACCATCAAGTTTCAATAAAAATACAAATTACAGATCCTCTATTTATGCTCATGTATACAACTCGTGTTCAAAACTAGCCTGTTTCTGGATTAATAAAGTGTCAATTTCAGTTTTGAAAACCAGATTACAATTTGTGAGATTTAACATTTAAGATGCTCCTTTAAACCAGATGATTTGACCAAACTTTACAAAATTGACAACCAGAGCAAACACTCCAGCCGCCTCGCGGGATTTCAGCCCCGTGTTTGTTTGCGAAACCGCAGCGTGTAACAACCTGCCCTCCTTCCGGCTGATCCACCCGACCGCCTCCTGCTGATCAATACTGCCCCATCTGACCACTTCTATTCCCAGCCACCATCCCTGCAGAGTCAGCCCCCTTCTTTTCCGCTCGCCTCGCTGGGACCAGCCGGGCACAGCGGTGCGCGCTGCCAAGTCTGACTCATTTAAAGAGAGACACTCGCTGACAACACACGCACACGCACAAAACAGGCCTGTCATGTTGGTGCGTGTGGTTGAAGTCTTCCCACACGAACATCCAACACAAAGCCGGGTTCCCACCGCACGGATATGAAGAGATGACCAGCACTCTGTGGCAGTTCAGGGACGTTTATGATTTATTTACAAAGCTCTCAGTGCAAGAAGCTGAGTGACCCAAAAATGTAATGAGAACAGTCTATATAAAAAGAGCCAGTCTGACCCACATCCACATCCGATATGGGGCGAGTGCATAAAAAGACAGAGCTAACGTGACGGTGTCTTCTCGGGGCCCAGACTAAAAACAGCTGGGCTGTTAAAAGTTACTGCTCGCACACACACTTGTTCTCTTTCTCTCTCTCTCTCTCTCTCTCTCTCTCTCTCACACACACACACCTTTTTTCTCTCACACACACACACACTTTTACGGGGTCTTCCTGCTGGTCTTCATCCTGAGATTTCACCGCTGCATCCTTTGCACCCTGGACAAAGAGAAGAGGAGACAAAACACAAACTGTTTAATGCAACACGTAGAATACAAAATCTGTTTTGCCGAGTCGACGCTGCTCTTTGCAGCGACTGCTGAAAAACGCCGCAGAAGTCCGGCCGTTGTTTATCGAGAATCTCGGAAGTCCTCCGAGGAGATGCTCTGAAAGTTTAACGTCAGACTGAAAGCACTCCCGCCTCCGGAGCGCGACGTGAAAGTTGTTCACGACTGGTCTTGCGTGACGTCGCCGTTTTAACATGTTGCGGTTAGAAATATCAACATGGAACCACTTTGGTGTGTGTGTGTGTGTGTGTGTGTGTGTGTGTGTGTGTGTGTGTGTGTGTGTGTGTGTGTGTGTGTGTGTGTGTGTGTGTGTGTGCGTGCGTAGAGCTTTTACACATAGAAAAGTTTATATGCAAAACTGTCGCAAAAAATAATTACGAGACGGAAGCAAGCAAAGCCGCTAATGTGGCTGGAAAAAAAAAAAAAAGAAGTAAATGTCACCCATCAAAGTGAATTAATTACACGACTGTGTAATTAAGTTTTGGGTCCGCTCTCCCCGAGAACTCTCACTGCGCAAATTATTTTGATCTGAAAGGTGTTTTATGACTCATCGGCTCCGTTATTGAGGACAGTCGGGTAAACAAGGCAGACGGGAAACATGGGGAGACGGAGGGGGCGGTGCAGTTATATGACATCCGCTTTAACTACTGAGGCACTCTGGAATCATCACGTCTGTATTGTAGCAGTAAAGTCCAACACTGATTTCTGCACAGACAGCATTATTTCTCCCATCCCGATGTCAATGCGATACACCTGTCGGCCCACTGGAGGACGCCGCGTCGGTGTCACGTGTTGCTGTAGCCTGTTTCCAACCAGATCTAAAGAAATTCAGGAACAAATGAGAAAGAAAGTAATTGAGATCTTATCAGTCTGGAAAAGGTTGTAAAGCCATTTCTAAAGCTTTGGGACTCCAGAGAACCACAGTGAGAGCCATTATCCACAAATGGAGAAAACACGGAACAGCGGTGAACCTTCCCAGGAGTGGCCGGCCGACCAAAATTACCCCAAGAGCGCAGCGACGACTCATCCGAGAGGTCACAAAAGACCCCACGACAACATCCAAAGAACTGCAGGCCTCACTTGCCTCAGCTAAGGTCAGTGTTCATGACTCCACCATAAGAAAGAGACTCGGCAAAAATGGTCCGCATGGCAGAGTCCCAAGACCAAAACCACCGCTGAGCAAAAAGAGCATTAAGGCTCGTCTCATTTTTGCCAGAAAACATCTTGATGATCCCCAAGACTTTTGGGAAAATACTCTGTGGACTGACGAGACAAAAGTTGAACTTTTTGGAAGGTGTGTGTCCCGTTACATCTGGTGTAAAAGTAACACCGCATTTCAGAAAAAGAACATCATACCAACAGTAAAATGTGGTGGTGGTAGTGTGATGGTCTGGGGCTGTTTTGCTGCTTCGGGACCTGGAAGACTTGCTGTGATAAATGGAACCATGAATTCTTCTGTCTACCAAAACATCCTGAAGGAGATTGTCCGGCCATCTGTTCGTGACCTCAAGCTGAAGCCAACTTGGGTTCTGCAGCAGGACAATGATCCAAAACACACCAGCAAGTCCACCTCTGAATGGCTGAAGAAAAACAAAATGAAGACTTTGGAGTGGCCTAGTCAAAGTCCTGACCTGAATCCTATTGAGGTGCTGCGGCATGACCTTAAAAAGGCGGTTCGTGCTGGAAAACCCTCCAATGTGGCTGAATTACAACAACTCTGGAAAGATGAGTCGGCCAAAAATTCCTCCACAGCTGTAAAAGACTCATTGCAGTTGTTGCTGCCAAGGGTGGCCCAACCAGTTATTAGGTTTAGGGGGCAAACACTTTTTCACACAGGGCCATTTGGGTTTGGATTTTTTTTCTCCCTTAATAATAAAAACCTTCATTTAAAAACTGCATTTTGTGTTTACTTGTGTTATCTTTGACTAATATTTAAATTTGTTTGATGATCTGAAACATTTAAGTGTGACAAACATGCAAAAAAAATAAGAAATCAGGAAGGGGGCGAACACTTTTTCACACCACTGTATTTACCGTTCTCGAAGGATCTCTTCTATCGTCGAATCTCTTTCCCTGAATGTCCGGGGGCACCTCCCAACAGGTCTGGATACCCCCCTGGAAATCTCCCGCATATCAGCGGGAATAAGAGCGATTTCTAAAGTATATAAATTGCTTTTCAGTCCTGGGAGCAGAAATTCATCACGGAGGAGATTTGACCAGTTAGGAGGGATTTCTTACTGAGAAACAAAAGGCCCCGATCTGTTACCGGGAAACTACCTGGATCTGCTGGTACAGAAGGACTTGAGGGGCTTCATCACACACACACACACACACACAAACACACAACTGCACGACACATTACAGTATCATGCCACGGCTACTTATGTGCTTGTAGCAGCAAAAACTGGAGCCTGACAGCGAGGCCCATTAGCAGGTTAGCTCGGGCCCTATAGCAACACAACGCAAAGCAATTTGCTGTGAACAGCCACCCAGGACATTTTCACTGCATTACGGAGGCAATCAGCATCAGCAAGTTAAAGCGGCGCGGAGCGACAGGGAAACAGAAAAGGGAAGAGATGGAGAGCCGCTCTGCTTCTGGTGGAGGTGCCGAATGGGCAATAACGCGACCGCGTAATGGAGTCGTAACGGTGGGGAAGTGGACGTTACACAAGACCTGACCCGCGACGGAGGGTTCAGTTCGTGTTCCCGTGCAGCTCAGTGAGCAGATCTGGGTACCACTATTATATAATATATAATATTAGATTATATAATACCAGGTAGAACTTTGCGTTGTGCCTTCTGCTCATTTCTACGGAGAAATCGCAGATGCACAAAAGTTTAAAAAAAAAACTAAAAAAAAAACTGATGAAGGACCAAGCCATGGAGTTTGTAAGCCTTTAATCATAAGGGATTATTGCTCCCCTCCTGCTCCGCGCACCGTTCACGCGCCGCAGGAGCAGTCTCGGACTGGGAACATGGCATCAAACATTAATAATAATTTAGGTACAACTGAAGCGTCAATGATAGGCAGAAATTTTATTTCAAAAGTCTTTATCGGTCGATTCAGAGGACATTCCCACGTCATCGTGCATCCCTGGTTTTGGGTATTTTATAATGACAGATTTTCCATTTTGTTTTTAACTGGGTTGAAGTGGGTTGTGACATCACGCGTGTCCTTTAATGAATCAAAATTTAGCCTTTAATTTGAGTCAAACTTTAACAGAAGTTCTGTGGCGGTGTTGCTCAGCTACTGTTAATCAAATGTGCTTAAGCTTAAACACCAACATATTATTCAATAACGCATGTTTATTGTAATTAAAAGAAACTAAACATGATTTGAAACTAGGTGTTGAGGAGTTTTAACGTACAGTTTAATTCCGTTTAAAGCTGATTAATCAGTTTCAGAGGAGCTGATCTGCATCCGAATGCAGGAGAACAAAAGACGGGAAAAAGAAGCCATCACTTCCTGCTCCTCTATAAAACACGAAGCACTGTTTCTTCAGCGTTTCCTTTTATCTCGGTTTGACATAACAGATGTGACGTGTTCCAAATCTTCGCTTTCAAAAATGTGGATCGCAGACACTGAAAAGTAAAAAAAAAAAATAAAAGCGACGTATTCCCGTTTCGTTTTTTCTAGTCTGCCCTCTCTCATAATACTTATAGTCAAAATATCCGTTGAGAAAAGAACCAACAGCTACTTTACAGTAAAGCTCTGATGGCTCGTGACTCAGACAGTCAGAGCTCGGGAACATTACTCTAATATGTTATAATGGATCCTTTCTAATTAGATACACGACATGATGATGCATGAGGGGGATATTACTGGGCTGCAGCGCTAATTATAAACAGGGACCATTTAAATTTATATAAACACATCCGAGGACGGTGCATTTAAAAACATGAATGTTAATTATATTCAGGAGCTTTTTTTTTTTTTTTTTTTTAGGAGTTCCTAATAAATAGCGTAATGCTTTGTTGGTGTTAAAATTTAATCAACAGCCTTTGGTTCCTTCGCTCCCGTCCTCCTTCCTTCTGTTGTCGAGGTTTTGTGTCGAGCGATATTGTCCCATTCAAAAAGCAGAAGCCTCCAGTTGCTTTGAAGCATGAAGGAAGTGAAAACCTCACAAATTATTGATGTGGTAACTTACAGGTAACTCCTGAAACAAGAGTCTCAGAGTAAAAAATAAAATAAAACGAGGGCTAGAAAACCACCAAGCTGCTGGGACACTTTGTCCTGGCAGAGCTTCCCTTAATGAAAAAAAAAAAAGAAAAATTCACTGGAAATCAGAGAATCTTCCACCTGCAGCTTCACTCTGGTTTTATGAAACGCAGCCAGAGCAGGAGTTACACAATGTTCTGTTCCTGATTAATAAAAAACAAAACAATCACCAGCATCAGTGATACGCTTGAATTAAAAAAAAAAAATAACTCCAGTAATATGTTGGGGGTTTTTTCTCTCACTTTTATGCCAATAAATGTGATGTATAGCAACAGGTGTAGTCCCACAGGGATCCATTTATGGACCACTTCAGTTGTTGTGTTTATTTAGGAGGTCTCAGATAACAAGTGTACAAGTAACAAGTATATATAAGAGTCAGAACCTCCCAGCACTAATTTATATATGCGAATCCTTGGGTTCATGAATTACTATACATGTGCTGATGACACCCAATTAGTCATTTCACTGTCACCTAGTAAGTAAAAAATTCCATTGACTTCGACTCTGATAAGAAACTCAATAACAGCAAATACAAACTGAACAAATGATAATAGCAGGGGCTGTTTTAGATGCTGCACTCTAAAAAAGTCACACAAAAAGTAAAATAAGAACAATTAAAAAAAAAAACCTGAAGTATCAGGTTTTCCATCTCAGTCTTTCTATGAAAGGTCTGAAAAATGAGGCAGATGCAGAAGTGCCTTAAACTGCAATAAAAACTGCCACAAGACGTCGGCTCCAAATAGTGCTCCGTCTCCACAGACTCCCATTCAACTTCTCTCATGAAATTCTCAGTCAATAAAAATTCTCCACGAGTTATCTCGGTGTTGTTAGCTAAAGTCGCTCCGTCTTATGAGTTTCCTGGCGGTCCATCTGAAAATAATCCCGTCATTAATTAGAATGTTTGATTGATGAAATTATACTAGAGTGAGTAAATCCTCGGTTTTGGTCCAGGCTGAAATACAGCTCATTAGATAGATTAGTATCGATGGTTCACAGAGGACGAATTGGACTATTAGCACCACCGCATTGGTTTTATTCTTACTGGCATGACTGTAAAACGTATTGTCATTGAGATTTTGGTACAGACTTTCCATTCTGTAAGATTAATTGTAATAATTATCATCAACAGAATTTACCTGCAGCACCTTCACCAGGTGAAAATTGTACATTTCCGTTACTTTGGGTTACAGTTGAAGCTTTACTTTGCGTCTACTGTTAATCATCAACTGCACATTAATATTGTGACAGTGTCAAACATGATACCTGCTACACCATCATAAAATCAGCACGTTAGTATTGATATTACAGACGTGTCAGCTTGCTTAGGATGACTGTAGTGTCTTAGTTTTGCCTCATTTTTATCGTCTCTTTAACTTTCACTGCATGATCACTCGTTACAAATCCATTCAACTGCTCCCCCTTTCAAATGTCACGGCAAGATTCAAATTTCTATTTCGTTTCTGTACTCGCACACTGCGAGGGCAGCCTGCGCAGCGCTGCTATCTTTGCTGCATCACGTTACGCCTCTGGGAATGTATGCAAATCCTGTTGTGGCACATTCTCTCTCTCAGAAGGGAACAAACGAGAAGCCGTTGGCCTCTGCAACAGCAGCAGCGGCTCGCGGCGCTTCTTTAAATCTTCATTAACCTGGAGATCGGTGAACTTGTGTGTAGTACTTGCGACCTACAATCTCGTTAGGAAGTAATGACACGGAGCTGTAATCTACGCGACAAGCAAATGAGCTTTAATTTACACTCCCACGGCTTCTCTCCCACGGAGCACAAGTGATCAAGTATAATATGGATTTAACAAAAAAGAAGTGCGATACGCATCCTGTAGAGCTGCTGTCTGGATTTCTTGACGTTGCAAAAACTACGTTTATATGACGGCCCAAGAGACAGACAGACAGACACACACACACACACACACACACACACACACTCTAGAATGGTGGGCGTGGCCTTTGTTGTTGACGTCTTTGATGGCGTCATAGCGTTTGATGATGTCATAGAGGGTTTGCTGATGTCATAAAGGGTGTGGAATACCAGGCTGCATGTTTGTGTAGAATCTTTCAGTGCGCATCAGAGCTTTGACCTGACTGCAAGCAAAACAACTTGGAATAAAGTTTCTTCGTTCGCGTTCGTTTTAACAGTTCAACACTCAACTCGTACAACAATTTCCCGCAAAACACCCGTCAACATGTTTCTCAACAGAACGTCAGAGGACCTCCAGATTTATGAAGGAAGCAGACTCAGAAACTGCTACGAAGTGGAGGCTTTCCTCGGGGAGGGCAGCTTTGGTTTTGTAACCAAATGCCGCAACACAGAAAGCAACAAGACAGTGGCTGTAAAGATTAACAAAAGCCACCCTGAAATCGTAAAACAGGCTAAAATGGAGATTGCCATGTTGAAGTGTCTGAGGTGTCTGGATCCAGACACGTGCAGTATCGTGACGTGGAACGGCTTTTTCTTCCACAAGGAGCACATCTGTTTGGAGTTCGAACTCCTTGACCAAAGTCTCTACGATTACCTGAAGGACCAAAACCGCAGGGGTCTTCCCATCGCAGAGCTGAAGACGGTTCTACACCAGCTGGCCACGGCCCTGAACTACCTGCAATCAGAGGAAATTATACATGCTGACCTCAAACCCGATAACATCATGGTGGTGGACCGCCGTCGGCTGCCAATCAAGGTTAAAATGATTGACTTTGGCCTGGCACATCCGGCATCCACAGCCCGTCCTGGTACCTGTCTGCAGACCATCTATTACAGGGCACCGGAGGTGACGTTACATATGCCATACAGTGAGGCCATTGACATGTGGTCTCTGGGTGTAACAGCTGTAGAGTTGGCAGTAGGGTATCCGATGTACCCCGGGAACATAGACTACGATCTTCTCAGATTCATTATCGAAACTCAGGGCCAGCCAGCGGACAAAGTCCTGGACCGTGCGACGGGTTCAACACTTTACTTCCACCATAAAGAAAACGGTAAACCGCGCTGGATTTTAAAAACGCCCAAAGAATATTTTCATGAGACGGGATTCAAACCGATGGAAACCAGATGCTTCACGCTCCGGCGTCTTGATGACCTGGAGACAATGATTGCGTCGAGGACAGGACCCCACGGCAAACTAAACCCTCTGGTAAACCTGATTAAAAGGATGCTGGACCTTGACGCCGATCTGCGCATCCAACCACAGGAGGCTCTACATCATCCCTTTTTCAAACCCAGCAACCCTCAGAGCTCCAACGACAACAGCAGCGGTGCCATAAAGGACGATGAGGACTGGGACCAAGAAGACTATATGCAGCCTGGCGGTTATTGCAGCGACAGTATCCTATTAGCCGCTGCACACTACAACCTATATGTCAGTAAGCGGCCTGTCCGTTGTTACACTGACACTCTCATAGTAGACACTGAAGTCTACAACCAAGACGTCAATCAGCAGGACGTCCAACATGAGACCAGCGGTGATATAATAGTCACTGAAGACCATAACCAAGACGTCAATCAGAACGAGGTCCAAAATGAGACCAGTAATGATATGACAGTCACCGAAGACCACAACCAAGACGTCAATCAGCAGGAGGTCCAAAATGAGACCACTGGTGATATGACAGTCACCGAAGACCACAACCAAGACATCAATCAGCAGGAGGTCCAAAATGAGATAACAGTCACTGAAGACCACAACCAAGAAGCCAGTCAGGAGCCACCTACCGGGCAGATGATGGGTCCACAGACCATCAGCTCAGAGGAAAACAACAAAGAGGTCAACACCTCCAAGTGCAAAGTTAAGAAGGACAACAAGTGGAGGCGCTTCACCAGAAGAGTCGCTAGAATGTTTCACTCCTCCAGGAAGTTGACCGGATAATCAACATGCTGTTGTAATATAACAATTTAATGGGCAGCGGCGTCCCATAGCAGGTCCCATCAAAGTGAACACTACACACACAACCTACATGGGTTTTCTCCGGGCGCTCTGGTTTTCCCCACTCCAAAAAAACACAACCTGTTGTAGGTTAATTAGTGATTCTGAATTAGCAACAATAGTAATAACAGCAAAAACAAATTGGCGACTGATGCTCTTTCTGCTGCTGCCTGAAAGTCATGCCTTCTTCTTCACTGAGCTTTATGTCTCACTTACAAACAACAATCACAATACAATTCTCACTATTAGGGAGAGAATCGGGCAAACCCTTCCAGCCACTGTCACTGATGTGTTGTTAAGCATAGATAGATAGATATAGATACATACTTTATTAACTTCACTGAGGAACCTTGGAGTCATATTTGATGAGGATTTGTCCTTTAGACACCATATAAAGCAAATCTCTAGAACTGCCTTTCATCTACATAATATTAATAAAATCAGGAAAATCCTTTTTTCAAAAAGATCTTATAGAACCACAACATCCTGAAAGAGCACTTCGCTCTCAGAACGCTGGTCTACTTGTGGTTCCCAGAGTTTCCAAAAGTGGAATGGGAGGCAGATCCTTCAGTTTTCAGGCTCCTCTCCTGTTGAAGCAGCTCCCAGTTTGTGTTCGAGGGGCAGAAACCCTCTCTAGCTTTAAGATTAGACTCAAAACTTTTCTTTTCGATAAAGCTTTTATTTTATTTTTGCAGATGTCCCGGCCGTGGAGCTGCACGTGTCTGCTCTGCGATTGTCGCCTCCACCAACAGTTCATGTCTTGGATCTTTATGCTGTCCTTTTCTCTCTCTGCTCTCCCCTCTCACCCCAACCGGTCGAGGCAGATGGCCCACCACCTCTGAGCCTGGTTCTGTCGGAGGTTTCTTCCTGTTAAGAGGGAGTTTTCCCTCCTCGCTTATGTGGGAATTGTAGAATTGTTGTCTGTATAATATAGTAAAGTTCTGCTGTAAGGACTTTAATGTGTTAAGTGCCACGAAATAACCTCTGTTGCTATAAAAAATAAAATCTAATTGAATTGAATTAAATTATTGTTCTCCACTTTTTTCAAATTTGAGACGAAGACTCAATACTCGAGTTAAAAATACTTGATGGTAAAAGAGGAGACGGTCACGTTTTTTTTTTTTTTAATTTTGGAAAACTCGTTAAAAAAACAAAATATCGATGTCTAATTTCCCGTGTTTTTACTGGTACCTGGTAATAATGTGTTACTACCGCCAGAAGGTGGCTGTAATGCAGCTAAAAGCTGTTTGTCAACTGCCATTAATCAACAAAAGGAAGAGAGGTAATGTAAAATTTTCAATGTCAGATTATATATATAAATATAGAAGCTTTAAAACACACACACACACACACACACACACACACACACACACACACACACACATACACACATACATGTTTGTGTGCGTGTGTGTGCGTGCGTGCGTGCATGTTCCCACCAGGATATTAAACCTACACACACACACACACACACACACACACACACACACACACACACACACACACACACACACACACACACACACACACACATGCATTCCCTGATGTCAGCACATTTGTGGACGGTAAACAAGCCTGAAAGCTGCTTCGCCATGCCGGTCAGGCTTCAGGCATTACAAGTACACATAACATTAACCCACACACACACTCGCAGGGCTGTAAACATTAGCAATATTTTCGCATTTCCTCTGCGGGGCAGGCGGGAGAGCAGTAGATCTTCAGCCCTTCACTGGTAATAATCTCCTTTACACTTCACACCGGCTAGGAGATGAATCACAGCGGACGGGGGTCACTGTGTGTGTGAGAGGGAAGGGGGCTCTGATGTGCCAAGCGAAGGCTGGCCTTTATGGTCCTCTGTGTGTGTGTGTGTGTGTGTGTGTGTGTGTGTGTGTGTGTGTGTGTGTGTGTGTGTGTGTGTGTGTGTGTGTGTGTGTGTGTGTGTGTGTGTGTGTGTGTGTGTGTGTGTGTGTGTGTGTAGGAGTGCAGACAGAGGCCAAGGATCTTGTTCAGAAGTTGTCGCCAGAGGTGCAGAGCTCATTTTCACTGATGCAGACAACATCACAAGGTTTTAACTTCTTCGGGCTCGCACACATACTTTCAGAATACTTACTTTCATATTATATATTACTTCACGTTCTCTTCCCATCAATTCAATTGTATTTATACAGCGGCAGATCACAACCATCGACTGTATATTAAAGTGCTCGTAGCTCTGAAAAATTAGGCCGATGCCGAAGTGCCTCAAACTGCGATACCACCGAGTGCCACTAGAGGTTGGCTCCAAAAAAAAAAAAAAAAAAAAGCCTCCGCCAAATATCACTCCGCCACCTCCATGGCAACAGCCTATAAAGTACACTGGAAGTCAACATTAATAAACCAATACATCTTTTGACATTTTGGTTCTATAGTTCAAAGGTAACATGGACTTCTCGGTGAAACGCTATTCATGCAGCGAGTTATCCATGCTAGCTTTCCGAACTTTGTGCTAAGCTAAGCTAACTAGATGCTGGCTGTAGTTTTAAAAACGTATTCATCTCACTATTAGCGAGAGTCAAAAAGTGTGTATTTTTTTAAAAAATATCAAACAATTTCTTCAAAATGTATTAAAAGCCAAAAATATACAAAGCGTGTGTTTCGATTTGACTCGTATTGTTCAACGACAAACGTGTATTTAGGGAATGGAACTGAATATTGTTTTTCATTTCACCAGGATGACTGTGCGACATTCAGAGCGAGTCGAGCATGTAAACGAATTCAAACTACAGATCAAAATGTAGCCCGGTTAATTTTTTTTTTTTTTTTACCAGGAGTTTAAGAAAAACATCAGCGGATTACAGCACTTTTTTTTTTTATATATATATATATATATTAGATGCATCATTCATGTGTTCATGTGTATGGATTAATTTAAACTTCATATATAAAACGTGCTCGCACACCAAAGTTTGGACTCAAGTTCAAATCTTTCCGACTCGAGTTAACCTCGGTCACGTCGAGTTCCCTCCGCTCAATATTCTCTCACGGTGTCATCTGAATCTCATGAAAATACAGACGGACGTCTAGGTCTCCAAAAAAAATAAAAAATAAAATCACATCTTAAATAAGTAAAGTTCTAGAAAAGTTCACAAGATGTACAACTGCTTTTTCCACTACTTCACATCATTAATTGAATCCTACAGAACGACCCAAATCGAATCTACTTGTATTTATCTTTATGCTTTTTATCTGTTTCTTATGCATTTTATCTGTTTTATCTCATTTATTTTCTGTATTTTTAAATGTTCCTTTATATCCGTTTTTACGTGAAACACTGCATGTACTTCTCTTGCAGTGAAGCTGCATTTCTTGCATGAACGATGCCATACAAATAAAGTGTATTATTATTATTATCATCTTATGTTAAAACAGGATTGCTTTAGTCTTAATCTCTCTGATTAACTACAAATCAGAAGTGGCGTTGGTCAAGTCACGAATCTACGCCAAAGTCTTCCAAGGGACGACTGAGACGTCAGCTGTGATGAAAACAGCTTCTGGAGTGCGAGATGATGATGATGATGATGATGATGATGATGATGCTGCTGCTGTCGGACGGCGTGACGTCAGCGGTGACCTGACCGATGAGGACGTGGCAGCGTGACAGCGAGCAGGACACGTTTCCACCGAGCCGGTCCTCGGGAGACGCTCGCTACCTACGCAAACCGCTGACTGACTTTTACAAAAAAATAAAAAATAAAAAAAATAATCAGAGGATTTATGGTGCGACATCTACGGTGTGGTGACAGGCCGCAAGTCAAGATCGCAGGCGACCTTTTTCTCTTTTTTTTTTTTCTTTTCTTAAGGCACTGCTGCCTTCATGACTGAAAAATGACACCAACAACCCATTTTATGGAAGTTGACGTTCTTGCCAAATATTTATGGCGGACACGTTTTTGTAGCAGTGGTATTACAGTGGGCCGCAGGTACACCCGAGTGTTCACATTTGAACCTTATTTCTGCATTTAAAATATGATGTTAAAGTCATATATACAGTTTGTTAGAATGACTTGTATTGTATCAGAGTGAGAGATGTTTTTAATGGTTGGTCTACCCACATTGATACACTTTAAATAAGATGGAATCAAATTAGACAGAGTATATTTTACATAATGAAGCTCAATTCAATGTAAAAAAAAAACAACTAGTCTTTTATAATTTAGAAAATCTATTAAATATGAAAGAAACACTCACTTTACGCTTAAAAGTAAAGATGTTGAATTGAAGAGTTTTCTGGATTATTCGACGTTGTGGTATTTTAAAAAAAAAATGTTTTTGATCATTTCTAATGACTTCTTGTGATTGCAACATTATGAACCTTTCAAAAGCCTATTTCATATCATTTTACTTTTAAATTTTGTTTATACTCATGAATTAGTGACCTATCAAGGATTAAGTTACTCCTATTGTAAACATTTACTTTACTTTATCCCCTTGAAAATGAGGTAATGCCTTTTGATGGGATTAACCTCAACCACAATTAAGGCGTGTTCAGGAGTAGAATAAATAACATCACGTAGCAGTAAGCTGCTGTAGTTTGGAGGAGGAAAAAAAAGTCATAAAATGTCATATATCCTGCGGGAGGACAGTTTGCTGTGAGCTGCACATAAAGAAGTCGTAAAGAAGAATCACAACAAACTCAAAGTCAGCAGCAGAGACCGCACACTGCTTGTTGGCAGCGGTAACATCAACAGCTTGCCTGCTGAAGCTCACTGGCTCCTCCCCAAAGAGAAATTATGAGCAAAGCATCTAATACTGCCTCCGATTCAACCAGTGGAAGTGAGAAGGAAGAAGAGCCGTCGAATGTTGTCATGATTGACGGATAAAAGAGATCTTGCACGAGATGCTTTCGTGTCATATTTTCGGGGTTTAAATCTTGATCTAAATCCACCTCTCCCGACTGAACTGCCGCGTCCCGACTCAATCAGCAACTCCGAGCAGACGGACGTCAACGAACGGCGAGAAGTTTTCGGTCCCGGTTGCCTCGCGTCAGCCTTGTCCGTCTTTCTGTCTTTCTACCTGTCTCCGCAAGGTTCCTGCTCCAAAGCAGCTGCTTACCAATAGCTGACAGTCGCTTTGAAGAGAGAGCCCACCCCCCCCCCGCTCGCCTCATCCCGAATTCTGATTGGCTCGCAGCGACAGGACTCACTGCCACGTCTGACAGCTGTGTGCCGGAGTGATGGAGGGGAGGCAGCCGAGAAGGGAAGTGAAATGAGGTAAAGGCAGACGGGAAAAGGTTGAGAAGAGAGGAAAAAGAAAACAGACAAGAGAAGAGGAAGGTAGAAAGAGAAAGACGGGACTGTTTCAAGGTGCACGTCGAACGCTGAAGCGCAGGCTTCATGCGGCAGCCGAGCCTCGACGGCGAACGGACCTGCGGCCCGGCTCACATTTACCACCGCGCACACAGCGTGTTTCTACATGGTCTGGAGCTGCGTGTTATATTGCGCCGCCGTGCCGTTCCTGGATCGAGGAACGTGGCAGATGTTTTGCATGTGCAGAGATGAAATAAAAAAACAATAATAATAATTAAAAAAAATAATAATAATAATAATACTACATTCATGTGAAATTCGATTGAAACATTATCGCTGATTCACCGCTCATCACGCCAACAAGTCACGGTCCTGCCTTCGCCCGTAGTAAAAACGGCGTATTACTCCGATGCAAATGAGCTGCAGTGGGCGTGATGCCTGAAACCGGAGGCCACGGGGTTTCTTTACAGTGAGTAATGCTGTGTGTGTGTGTGTGTGTGTGTGTGTGTGTGTGTGTGTGTGTGTGTGTGTGTGTGTGTGTGTGTGTGTGTGTGTGTGTGTGTGTGTGTGTGTGTGTGTGTGTGTGTGTGTGTAATAGAAAGAGGGAGCGTGTACAGTAAAAGAAAGGTAACCCACAACTCTGTTGAAACTCTCAGGTCTTTTAAAATGGAGGCTGTTCCGTTTGCCTTTTATTAATCCGTCACTCATTTCTTACGCCGTTTACTTTTGTACGTCTCATATTTATTTTCCGTTTAATTTCTCTCTGTTGATTTCAAATTCTGCCTCGATGCCTTGGACGATATCCCACGTCATCTTTTCCCTCCGGGACTCTGTATTTCCTGCGTTACGTTGCCACGCTGTGAGCTGCGAGAGCGTTAATCCGAGTTCTCGACGGCGCCGACTGAAGCGCGGCGGCCCGCCGGCGGAGTTACTGAGCAGCGGTGGACTTCACGCAGCAGCCACTCGATGAAAACCAAAGCCCGAGCTGAGCCTCCCTTCGCCTCGCCAGGAAAATCTAATAACCCCTTCGTCGGAGGGCGCCTCCTCTCTCCTCCGCCTCGTCCGAGGCCGACGCATCTTTATTACAATAGATCGGACTCGATCGATTCGTCTTTAGAAGCCTACGCCGGCAAGAAGAAAAGAAGAAGAAGAAGAAAAAAAGGGCCCTATTGATTTTCTGGTCTGCAGCGAGGGCATGCGAGAAGCTGGTGAGACACCCGGACGGCTCGTGGGGTGAAGACACACAGGTGGGATGTTGGCGTGAGTGTTTCTATCGGATATAAACAAGGCCGTTTGGCTCCTCCAGGATTTCAGATTTTATTTTTATTTATTTTTTGTGATTGTTGCGATCAAAAGTGTTTGATTTTGGCGGTGGATTTTTTTTTTAATTTATTTTTTTAATTGTAATGTAATTCGTGGAGGTTTAAGTGAGGTTTTTTTTTTGTTGCTTTCACCGGTATTGAAATTTGGTACCAAATGACAAAGGCATTTAATGATAGTAGATAATACCAATGAAATTCAGTCAGTTTTGTACTCAGCCCTTCAGGCACCCTCCCAAGTGACATAGACTCCCCTCATAGACAATATTAACATTAAATCTTACCCTGCGTGTCTTTGAACTCATCACATTTAACACTGCACGGTACAATAACGCAGTTATTAATATTGTTTGTATTAGTACACTTGCACTTTTTAAAATACTGTTTATACTGTGTGCATTCTCACTCGTATGTGTTTTTGTACTTAATTCCACCTGTCTATCATGTTAGCTGTATTTTTCTCACATTGTACAGTAACTTGATTTTTTTTTTTCCTCCTGATTACAATGCAGCACAATAACAAGACTAGTTTCTCATACGTCCAATATTTCTTGGCAATAATTCAAATTCTGACGTATTAACTTCACACAGAAACCTTAATACCGACACTCAAATTTGACGGACACGTACGTACTCTGGCCGTGTCCATTAAAAAAGTGCATTATTTCCTCATTTCTGTGGTTTCTACTCGTTTTTTTTTCTTGAACAGGCCGATAAATAAAGAAGATAATCGAAACGTCGGTACAAACGTCCTTCCCTCGATATCCGACGCAAAAAAAAATAAAAAATAAATAAATAAACCTTGTAAAATTGTGATCGTTAACATAAATTCGGTGGAGCAGGTTTGGGCCTCAGGTTCACCGATATCCACCTGGAGCTTTAACAGCGCGTGGAGTCAGAGCAAAACAGCATATATATATATATAACGCAAGGAATTATTATGCTCAAAAACTTTTCACAAAAATCAGCCCCGGTTTAAATGTAAGTATTTGCAGGTTAAAAAAAAAAAAGGAAAAAAATGGCTCGCTATCGCCCCCTACAGCGAGATCTCGAGGCTCGCTTTCACCTACATGCACGCAATTTTGGTGGACACGTGAAGCGTAGCCGGAC
This sequence comes from Brachyistius frenatus, assembly GCF_029030835.1. Classification (NCBI taxonomy): domain Eukaryota; kingdom Metazoa; phylum Chordata; class Actinopteri; family Embiotocidae; genus Brachyistius; species Brachyistius frenatus. The sequence continues at coordinate 273,577 of NW_027210722.1, forward strand.
CTTACAGAAAAGTCTCTTGGCACCGTGACCGCAACTGAACGGGAAGTCCGCCATTTTGAATGAAATTTACGAACTTTGCATGTCTTGAATACTTTTACGAAGTCCTCCTGAAGAATTTGCCGGACCGACGTGAAATTTGTTCTGTGCACTCTTAACACCTCTGGGATGAAAAGTTATTAAAAGAATTTGATTTTGATGTACGTTGTCCGACCGTCCTCAAACTTTTTGCACGTTTCATAAAAGTCCCGCCCTGAAGACGCCGGCGTGGTAATATTTGGTCAACGTCGCAGCGCCACCTGCTGGCAACAGGAAATGAACTTTTTCATACTTTTACGCGCTTCTTCGAGCTGGTCGATCACGTCGACATCAAGTCGGCTCATCAAAGCCTGAAGACGTTTCTGATGATATATTGAGAAGCGCGTGTATAGTATATTCGTCGAAAGACGTCGCCGCGGCAAAATTTGACGTTTCACCATGAGACAGGAAGTTGTCGTTTAATTTGAACTGTATTCTGAATAAAGTAAGGCAGCGATTGCGTCACTGGGAATCGGTTTCTCTAGCTGTCTGTTAAAAACTAAGCGAATCAAAATGTTTGCTGCATCTTTTTTATTTTATTTTACTTTTATCTAGCCCCCCCCACCCCCCACCTCTCTCTCCCTCTGTCTGGCCTGTCTGTCCTTCCCGGGGCTCAGCGATTGTTCTCGTTATTGCTGAGGAGTGTACGGGGGGGGGGGTTGTGTCAATGTGTTTGACGATGAGACGTCCGGGGGTGAAAAATGAGGCGGGTGGCGACAATTTATCAATATTTGAGTGTTGCGCGGCGGAGGGAGGCGAGGCGAGGCGGGCGCAGGGCGCGACGTTGAGGGTTTTTCTGCGCGAGGCCGGGAGTGATGAAACGAATGCGGCTGCCCCTTCAGAAACTCCCCCGACGTCCTCCTCCTCCTTTTATCCAAGGGAGTCGGTCTTTCAGGGTTTGCTCTACAAATGCGCATCGTGCACTTTTTTTATTTATTTTTTTTTACTCTCCCCTTTTCTTCTCCTTCTTGTGCCATTTGTATCTCCGTCGGCGCGGCTACAGATGACAGAACGCCGATAGAAACGGAGCGCGAACAGGGAGAGAAACTCTTTCAAAGTCCAACGATGCCATGTCGACATCTCTCCCCGCTGCTCCCACCCACCCTTTAACTTTCAAACCATCTCTTGATTTATCTCCCTCCCTCGTCATCTCCGCTCCCCGACCCCCTGAATCAGCATGCGTGCGCACACAAAAAAAATAAATAAACAGCCATCCTTACACTTCCTGACCTTTTCGCAATTTATCTCCTCACCCATCATCCCATGCTCCCAATGCTCCACTTCAATGCATAAACGCACAAATACACGCCGATGGTGCGCACGCACACACACACACACGCGCACGCACACACACACACACACACACACACACACACACACACACACACACACACACACACACACACACACACACACACACACACACACACACACACACACACACACACACACACACAGTTGTTGTGCTTCGTCGGCCGCCTCAGGCTCACTGTGCAACTCTCTCCGCGGGGAGGAGTGAAGGAAGGGAGACGCGCTTCGAGGCGGCCCGCGGTTAAGTCCTAAAAACACGGACACCAAAACATGCTCGAGTCGAATAAGAAAAAAAAAAAAAAAAAAAAAGAGAAAAGTCTTGGCTGAAAACTGCCCTTCACTAGTTCAAATTAATAACGACTCCATCTGTTAATATCTCAACAACAAAGCAGAAGGTGCCAGCGATCGCGTCTGACTGCCAGATGAAGGCGGAGTCACGCGGAACGGATTAAAAGAGAGCTAAATATGTACGACGCGCTAATGCGTTTAGATGAAGCCGAGCCAGAGGAACCTAAACAAACGAGGGAAAGTAAAGCGGCGAAATGAGAAATAGGAAACGAGAATTTATTTTTTTTACAGGGATTCATACTCAAGAGAAAAAGAAATGGCTTCATCATCATTTCTACTTCGATTTCTGCATCAAATTGAACAGGGAGCATTTTATGTTTCATGTTCGTGCTCCACGGGCGCACAAACAGAAAACATAAATTGTGCAAAAAAAAAAAACATAAAATAAAAAACAGCCCAGATGCAGAGACAGTTAAACTACTGAGCACTTTAAAACTGGAAGCAATGGAACATATTTTGGATTCAGGGCCGTATGCTAACGCGGCATATAAAACGGGCTGATTGGACATTACAGGAATTAATGGACTCTGCAGAATAAACCAGAGATGGAACTAACTGCGCAGAAGAGGGTCCATGTGCGACGGTGTAAACGGACCGGGACGCCTCGCTGCTCGTATTTCTACACTTACAAAACAATCTGTTACGATCCTAACGCTCTACGCTAAAGTTTCTGAACTCACTGCGAGTAAGAGCAAGACTGAGAGAGAAGAACAGACGGACACGGAGCATTAAGGTAGCTGGATATTAAAAAATAAAAAAAATTTAAAAAAAATGATTAAAGCCTTGTGCCCCTGGTTCTCCTGAACATGTTTTATTTAGCGTCCCTCAGAAGCAGAGTTGCAGTCTGAAGTGTTTGCTCCACAGTCTGGGTCATGTCTGGGCCGAGTGCCCGACACACACACACACACACACACACATATATATATATATATATATATATATATATATATATATATATATATAGACCCAATCATCTTGGAAGCGATATTGTGTCAACTGATATTTTCTGTTTAAAGATAATATTAAATGGAATCTCACATTAAAACTTTTAGAATAAGAAACGACAAACAAACCAGATGGATTCCCTTCAGCTCAGTGAGAGAGTAGTTCACATATTTCGCCATCACTGACAGTTTTGTGTCCTGTTGCTCCTGAACGCTCCCTGTAAACTCTCTCAAAAAATATATATATATTAAAAAAAAGGTGCAATAAAGGTCAAAGTATCAATCGACAAACCTCAACCCCAAAATGCAAAATGCTAAAAATCACAGCATTCTTTAACTAGATTATGGCTGAGCTACGTATGAAATGTGGAAGGGCTTTTAACTTGAAATGATGCCTTTTAATTTGAAACAGAGACAGGAAGTCACGGCATTTGGCCCACCGATGGTGTAAATTTGATGTGAAGGTCATGACACGTTAAAGATAAAAAGACATTTGGGTTTATAGAGTTTGGGGTCGTCAAAACACTAATTTTGCAGTGATGGAAAGTAACGAAGTACAATTTACTTAAATAATGTACATTTATACAGTTTTGAGGTACTTGTACTGCAGTATTTCCATTTGATGTAACTTTATGCTTCCAGGATTTTTAATACAGGACTTTCACTTGTGATGGAGTATTTTTAGATTGCTATAACTAGAGTAAAGGAAGTAAAATGCTTCTTCCACCACAGCAAGTTTTTGCTGTTTATTTACCCGTTCTTAATGCTCACGAATGAATAATTATCATTTAAATTTGTTTCAATATGGTCTGTTTAATGGATGTCAAAAATGACAAAAGACGTAATTCGCCGACTGCCTCTGCAAGCTCAGTCCTCCGGTTCATACTCAAAACTGAATAGCATCTCCGGCAACAAGCCGTGTCCTTGTACCGCTGTAAGTTTTTAATGAGCGCGGCTGCTCCCTACAGAGCTCGGCGGTCCGACCTTGGCCCGAGTGCCTCTCCCAACATTTTCCTTGACATTTTCTAAATGTTTTTCGTAAAGGCCAGTTAAATTTGTATAACGGCGTGATGTTGATGGTACCGATCTCCAGTCATTCATTCAAATAGGTTCCCGATGGCTTATTTGAAACTTTGCGAGGACGGTACTACAGTGGTATAATGTAAATATGAAACAATAAACCCGAAATATACAGAAACTTGTGATATCACTGAAACTTTATCGTTTGGGAGATATTCTGGCTGTTTATTGGCCGAGACGTCGACCAAATCAAACAATCGAAGGTAGGCAGAAATAGAGCAAAAATATATTCTTAGAAATTCCACTGTCAAATTAGTCAAATGCCAAAAAATATTTGTTCATAAATTAAAGGAAAGTAGAAATGAAACTACCTGTGGGAAAATAATATATTTCTGGTCGCTGTCACATCAGAAAAAAAACAAACAAAAAAAAAAACTATAAAAAGCTGCGATAAAGGCCAAAATATCAACACACAAACCTCAACCCCAAAATGCAAAAAAAAAAAAAAAATCAAAAACAAAACCATAGTATTCTTTAACTAGCTTATAGCTGAGCTGTGTATGAAATGTGGGAGGGCCTTTAACTTGAAAGGATGCCTTTTAATTTGAAAAAGAGACAGGTGTAAATGGTTTACAATGGGGTAAATTCAAACAATCAAAGGTAGGCAAAAATACAGTAAAAATGAATTCCTCAAACTTTCACTGCATTAAAATAAATTAGTCAAATGGTAGAAAAGTAGAAATGAAAATAATATGGGAAAATAATATATTTCTGGTCGCTGTCACATTAGAGAAATAATCAGCAGGTAAACGATGACCGTTAATGCTGCGTTTGTTTTCCGGCATTAAGTGCAAACCTGAAATAAAGTCAGAATGTGTTTTCTTACAGTTTAAATCTGAACTGATGCGTTCAAATTTACATATTTTTTCTAAAGTTGAGAAGATGAACTCTTTGATTAACAGTTGCTTATATATATTTATATGTGTATATATTTCAGTAGATACATCAGTCGCGGGAGAATTTATCCGAGTCATTTTTTTGGTGGTCCAATATTTGAGCTCCATTTTTGGTCTCCACCAGCTCGTGAAGGAAATAGCTGCTGAATGCTGCGCCGTGGTCGCCAGACTGGGACTGTCTGCTGTGTGAAACTGAGGGGGAACAGTAACCAGTGGGGTTTTAAGAGCTTTGTAGATGTAGCTTTAGTGACACTACGAGAATTTGAGAGTGAGCCAAAGCAATGAGCTGATATTTGCAAAGAAGCTCCATAAAGCCGAAGGGGAGCTAAACATTTTGGGATGTGGCTGAAAATGCTCTGTAGATGTGTCACCACAGAGCATTCAAATGTAGCGCAAACTTTACCTGAATTTCCAGAAAGTCATCAAAAGATAAAAACCAATTAAGGTGTGTTTCCATCCAGTAATGTGTCAATAGTTGACTTTATTTAAAAAAAAAAAATTTTTTTTGCTCGTTTCCCACACGTCCGCTGGTTATTATTTAATTATTTTTGTTAATAAATTGAGCTTTAGATGGAAAGATTATTTAGAAATTACTTTGCCGTAATACTTTCAGCGGAGCTTCTGTTGATGACGTTTTTGTACAGAAAAATTCTGTGAATTTTTTTGCAAAATTGCAAGATCCTGCAAATATCACAGCGATTGCTTGAATTTGCGTTTAATATTGTGACTGCAATTTCCTACAAGAGGGACTAACTAAACTAGAAGCTTACTTTTACCAATAGTTCAATTTAGTTTCACATATTAATAAAAAATGTTCGTCCAAGTGTAAAAACATTTTGGTGATATTTTTGCCTTTCCACTCACTTACTTACTTTTACGCGCAAATTGAAAAATGCAAAGAAAAGAAGCAGATGGAAACATATTTAGTGCACTAAAAATATAAATTACAGCAGGTTTAAACTGGTATATGTCTGTCAGATTATTTTTCCTGTGTAATTCCAGTTTCCCCCGTTTCTATTTGCACATATTGTTCCTAAATTGTAGACTTGTATTGTCACAATAATTCCCACCAGTGACTAATCTTACAGTAAAGTATGACATGAAACACTAAAAAGATTTTAGGGAGAAAAAAAACCCAATCTATTAATCCCAAATAGTCTTGATTACTTTCACAGCACCACTTCGGCTGACGGTATTTATTTCATACAAAAGAAATTAATTATGTGAATATGGCAGACTGTATTTGGATGATTCCTGTTTAACTTTTTGCTGTGTTCAAAAGAACGAATCCTAAAACAGAGACAGTGAAACAGCAGAAAGAGGCGCTGAAGGCGAAAGCAGAGGTGGAAGGATTTCATAACGCGGAAGAAATCTCACCAGGTGAAGATTTTTCTTTCAATAATTCAGGTTATCGGTAAAACTTCGCAGCAATAATAGCAATCAATGCCAACAGAGGAAATTCAATCCAGAATACAACCGGCACGTCACTCCGTCCCTCGAACCTCCGATAAGTTTTTATCCTCTTGTCTCGACTCCTTTTTCACTTCTCTCATTCTCTCATTGATTTTTCCAAACTCCTGCTCTCCTTCTTTCTGTGAAACCCCCGTTGTTTCCCTCCTCCTCGTCCTCTTCTTGGATCTCTTCATCTCCTCTCCCGCTGCTCCGTCTTTCATGTCTCTCTCCGACGGAGACAGAAACTCTATTTCTCTTCCTCCGCCACCCAGGGACTGCTACAGACCCCGGGTCTGCTGTCGAGCCGGATCGGATCGGCGCCGGTGAAGGATTTTCAACCTTTCTCTCTCCATCTTGTGAAGAGACCGAGTCTTAAAATGGGATTGTGCTTACACGCAGTGGTGGAGCATGAAGGGGTTTCTACGGGTTGGACACATAAGCCTCGCACATCCGAGCGACACTCGCCACCAAAATGTAAAACAGTGGGACAAAACCAAACTATTAGAAATGTTTGTTATGTTAGGTTATAAATGAGCCAACGACACTCTGTCAGGTCAATATATGTTCATTCTGCCTGCCGTAGAACACGCAGTTAAAAAAAAAAAAAGTTGAACTTGACTCCTCTTCAGTCCCTTCAGTCTCCCGGCCGGCACGAAGCTGGTACAATAACCCCACTCAGTGGCCGGAGACGTCCCACCTGAACGTCTGCTTTGACCTCATCGAGTCTCCGGGTGAGCCCCTTCGTACAGCTCGGAGCCATAAAACGAAAAAGGAAAGAATTTGGAGATTCGTTGTTTTTTTTTGTGTGTGTGTGTGTGCAACTAACACACGCAGCGACTCTTTGGTCAAGCGTTATTCATTTAAACCGGCTCATCCTCCTCCGTTTAGACCGTTTCCATCCGAGAAGTGTTGCGGGATCTGTTCTGCTCTGGATGACGTAACGCCGGTTCGATGTTGTCCCTTGTCATTATAACACGCAAGCACCCACGCGTGTTTTTCCCACTACAGTTTCACGTTAAGCTTTGTTTTAACCGTATTTGATTATCGTTTTGATGGCAGATTTCTATAGTAAACAAACGTTGTAATGATAGCGGTTCAAAATTACATGATAAATGCCGCTTTTGCCGACGGGACGTCCGACACAAGCAGAACAAAGCAGTAACAGGGATGCGTTGATGTGATTATTTGATTTTTTTATTTTTTTTTAATTTTTTTTTAAAGTAGGTTTTAAGCTTTTTTTAAAAAAAAAAAAAAAAAAAAATAGCTTTAAGTCACTGAACTTATAATGAACAGAAAACCAGGCTGACGTCGTGCTGAGCGGACAAGAAACAACCGCATTATTATATTCCCATTTATTTACAAGCTCACGGGTGTTTTCAGTGCAAAAAAAAACCTTTCGCTGCTTAAACCTACTGTACAACTATGATGCCGCACAACCAGGCCTTTATAAACACACTATGCAAGAGGACCTTCACATTTATTGACAGAAAGAAGACAAAAAAAAACACGTATAAAAAATAAATAAATAAATAAAACCAAGATTAAAAAAAAAACACGTATAAAAAAATAAATAAATAAAAACAAGATTTAAAAAAAAAACCACGTATGAATGCAGGTCCCACGTGAAATAATATTATTATTATTATTTTTTTAACTTCATCAAAAATATTATATTTTGATTAAAAAAACTTTCCCTGTCAGAAAAAGAGTTTGGAAAATTCAGATATTCCATAAAATTCCCAAACGACCGGAAACACAGTTTTCTGTTACAGAACAAACAGAAAACAACTAATTCTCAAACTATCACACACCGAATTATCAGATAACTGAGATGAGAGACAATAAATACTAAAAGTGCAGGAAATATCCAAAAAAACAACAACAAACAACTTCTATTTAGATTGTCTGAGGTTGCTAAGCTAGTTAGCACACCGATTAAAACCGCCCGTTTCATTTCATGTTCAGTAACTAAATGTCAGCTGACACGTCGCATAACGAGACGAAACACTATTTTACATTTCTAACCAATTAAACAGTCGTTTCCTACCTCTGATGTTGTCCCCTGTACTCACAGCTGGAGACAAAAAAAAAAGCTCCGCACGTCGTCAACTTTCACCGAACTTCAAACGTAAGCACTTCCTGGTGGGTTGGTCCGATTGGTTGCGATTGGCTGGATGGCCGTTCAATCAAACTAGCTGGACCAATAGGTTTTCGCGTGAGGGAAACACCTACCTCAGGAAAAAACAACAACAACAGACAGACTGTCTAAATCTAAATATGTGCAAAATGTGCCTGAAAGGAGATTTCTTCGGATTTATGTTGAAAAGAGACAGAGATTTTAATGTATAATGCTTCTGATACATGACCTAATCTGGTTGGACATAAATGTCCATGTTACCAGTGTCAAAGATGATTTATTGTGCAACTACTACATCTACAGCGGCTATTTTCCGCGAACTTTTAAGCACCAAATACATTTGAAAACTAAAAAACACAGAGATCACATAGCCCGCCTTTCAAAGAAAACGTAATTCACAAAAACGTAACAATAAAAATGAAATCACCTTATTGCATTTCCTGTCTGGGAATGTGAAGGATTTTGACATAATATTATATCAAACCAACCACAATTACATGGAGTACAGTGGGATTACATTATTCTGGTGCTGTAAATCAGATACCAGGAACTCCTCACAGCTGTATTCTCTGCTGTATTAAAGGGCCAGCAAACTGGTGACAAGACTGAGGGATGCTACGTGCAGAAAAACGGGATATTAACACCAATACAGTGGATTTAAATCTATTTATTTTTAATGTATTTAAGTAAAAACTTTATTTTAGAATTAATATCAATCAATTTTGGTGCAACAACAGCACGAGTAGACATCAACTCATCCTGTTCTTCCCGTTCTTGACATTAGTGGAAATTTAAACAATCCAGGATTTGTTAGGACCTCGCATCTTCAGAATTGATTTTTAAACCGTTTTTATTTTTTTTTACCCATCTGCCTTATTTAGATTTTCTGTCTTTGTTTCAGGATAATAGTTTATTTTCTAGTAGTTTTGATTTACCACAATGTATCTGACACCTGACACAAAATGATTTCTTTCTACAATAAAAAAGAAAGTTTCACTCAGTAGGTATATCTTTCCTACTCATCAGGGTTCACGTACTTTGAGTAAAAACATGAAAGAGGAAGTCTGTCCACAGTTGAAATGCTTTGTGGGTAATCTAGGTAAAGTTATAACAAGTGTCGTGGAAAAACCTTCAGCTGGGTCAGAATTTTTTAGCTCGCTCCAAAAAAAAGTTTTCTTGACAAATTAAAACAAAGTGAGGTAAAAAAAAAAAAAAGTAAACTGAGGTCAGCAGAGTTTAATGTAAAGTGAGATTTACTGTATATCAAAAGATGATACAGGAATCTGAAGCTGTTTTGTGGAAAAGCAGCTAAAACAAACTCCTCAGGGATCCCGCTTATTTATCTAAACTGATCACGACTGTGTGGCGCTTCAGTCCATTTCTTTATTTAATAACCTCAGAGATTTCTCCACCATTATTCACTGATGTCCTAATAATCACGGCCTTAAGTATCTTCATCTTTACTACACTTTTAATTCACTGTTATTTCTAAAACATGGAAAATTAAAAGATCAAAATGAACATTTTTAATCTAACGTTATTTCCACAACATACAAATTGAATAAATAAATGGTTAATGGACCCTTATAAGTATATATTTAACCCACTTTTTCACACTTTTCAACTGATTACTGTTACAAAATTATATAACTCACAGCAAGAAGGCACAGAATTAAAAACAAAAACAAAAAAACAACGGCTCTGGTTCTGCTGCATCAATTTTGAGTCTTTTCTTAAAGTAACAAAATTTATTTCGGTTTTTGTTAAATTGCTGAACCAGTAGTTTCTGTGGTTTATTTTGCAGATCTGCTGCATGTCTGTGGTCTGTGACACAAACAGCTCATGTCTTGGATCTCTATGCTCTTCTTTTCTCTCTCTGCTCTCCCATCAACCTGTCGAGGAAGATGGCCGCCCGCCTCTTAGCCTGGTTCTGTTTTTTCTTTCTGTTAAAGGAGAGTGTTTTCCGAGCAGCCGCTCCCTTTGTTAATTATTGAGTTGTTGGGTTCCTCCGTATAACATGTTAAGTGCCCAGAAAATAACCTGTTGCGTTGTGATTTGCCGCAGTAGAAATAAAACGGAGTTAAATTAAAGTGTTTTAAAAAATGGCCACGTGGAGGCACCATAACCTGCTGACATCTTCTTTGATCTACGGCTTCACTTCTCACTTTATTCAACTGAAACATCTTCAGTAGGTCGCAAAATATCAAACAGACAAACCAACCTAATTAGTCACGTATCCAATAAAATGTTCCGCAATACACACACGCATTATAGCCGTGCTTGTAAATGAAGGGATGACCTGCCGAAAGCACATGCTTCTCCTGCTCTATCTGCTGGGGCACGGATCGAAGCGCCCGCGGCCCGCTGGATGAGCGCGAGGGTAAAGCTGGGTTAAGGCCTGGAGGAGCCCGGCTTCAGCCCTGCCGACTGAGCACAAAGCCTCCCTCCCCTGTCTCCGTCTCTTTGTAGAGAGGCTGATCAAAGCGTAGAGCGCGCTCAGAGGATTCACAATCGTCAGGGAGCTTCTGAGCGGATGAACACAGACATCCCATTATGTTTCCCAGCAGGTGGGGGGCGAAGGAGGGGGGCGGGGCGGTGGGGGGCGGGGGGGATCCGGGGGATGCCAGAGGGAACGCGCTCGGCCTGCGTGCGAGCAAACAGTGCGAGTGCGAGCTCACAACTTCCGTCCTCCCGGAGGTGCCGATTCTGTGCACGTTCCACGGCGCTCGCGTTTGGAGGGTTGAGACTGAGTGACGCTTGAGTTTTTCGAAGCATCCGAGCGCGCCAACGGTCTGCGGCTTTGATCCGAAATGAGGAAGGTGGGGTCAAACTCTGCAGTACCGCCTGTTACTTCAGATGAAGATCACGGGATCAAAAGGCTTCCTCTCTCTCCCCATCCTCCACCTCTCTCCTCACTGCCTTAACCTGCGGCGTCCTCGTCTCACCTCTGCACCTCTGAAAATGCACAGAACCCGTCAGAGGCTCTTAAACTCTTAAAAACGTTGCCGCTCCGCTGCGGCAGGATGGAGTTATTTACTGTCACTGAGATCAGAGCGAGTTCAGAGATGAAATCCCCAGCCAGCTGCAGGACCGCTCCTGCACCGCTGACCTCTGACCTCCCTGCTGATGTGGGATGAAGCATAACAAAAAAATATTTCCTTACAGATATCAGGGCCGGTGCAGTTGAGACTAAACAGATGTTTGTACCGTTTTACAGCTTTACGATTCTCCCGTCTCGACTCTAATGAAGATAATAAAGCAGGAACTAAGACTTCTGAAACAATTTTGGTTTCCTGAAGACCCTTCTGTCCTCTGTTTACACTCCTCCATGATAGATTTGCTTAATCTGAACAGCAAATTAGATGAGGATGACTTGGCTTTCTACCAGCAAGCCGGGCTTTACTTTGGGATTTGGGGGAGTCTCCTTGATGAGTCACTAGCTGTGGCTCTTAAGCCTATTTTAAGACTGTAAATCACTGCTGCTGCACAAAGACTTCATAAGTGTGTGTGTGTGTGTGTGTGTGTGTGTGTGTGTGTGTGTGTGTGTGTGTGTGTGTGTGTGTGTGTGTGTGTGTGTGTGTGTGTGTGTGTGTGTGTGTGTGTGTGTGTGTGTGTGTGTGTGTGTGTGTGTGTACACAGACGTGTGAGAACCCACGTGTTGAATTTGCCACTTACCTCATTCTTTGATTGAGGTGGCTGCAGCTGGAAAGTGGATACGAAGGTATTCTCTGGAGCGACAGTCGGCCTGAGGAAGAGGAGGAGGGAGGGTGGATGATGGAGAGAGGAAGACAGGAGGTGAGAGGAAGAGAGGTTCCACATTTAACAAGTTGTCACGACTTCTTTCTGCTGCTCGGCTGCGATCGGATGCGAGCAGGAACTCTCTTACACCCCGAATACTTCTAAAGTCGGAAATTAAAATGAAGTGCCAGAACAATCTGATCTCTTCTGTTTGCTGCCAAATCGTACAAACAACATAAATCACTGTGGGACACAGTCGTCTGTTTGCAGACAGATTTCCGAGGCAGCGTCCTCTTCCAAACATCATTAGATTTTAGAAATTCAGAAAACAAGTTTCAGGGGATTCAAAATGACATTAATTGGCATTAACTACATCTTAAACTCTCAGATTCAAGCTGGTAGTGATGAAAGAAGGCGTGTGAGAACGATCCATGTTCAGCTCAGACATGAACAACAGAAACTGCATCGTATGTACAATATTATCAACGAGAAACGTCCCGTCATTAAACACGAGTGACAGACTTAAGAGTGTTTTCAAGATGTACAAATATATCCCCGCTTCCAAAAAAGTTGGGACGCTGTGTAAAATGTAAATAAAATCAGAATGTGATGATTTGCAAATCATGTAAGCCCATATTTAATTGAAAATAGACTAAAGACAACATATAAAATGTTGAAACTGCTAAATTGTATTGCTTTATGAAAAATATGTGCTCATTTTGAATTTGATGGCAGCAAGACATTTCAAAGAAGTTGGGACAGAGTAAAAAAAAAAAAAAAAGACAGACAAAAGAAATAAATCACCTGGTGGAACATCTCACAGCTAATTAGGTTACCTGGCAACAGATCAGTAACATCATTGGGTATAAAAAGAGTTTCTCAGGGAGGCAGAGTCTCTCAGCAGTGAAGATGGTGTGAAGTTCATCACTCTGAAAGACTGCGTGGGAAAATACTGCAACAGTCTAAGAATAATTTTTCTCTAAAATTGGAGGGAAAAATACAACAAACTGAAGTGAATCAGTTCAGAACCGGTTCTCCTGGACCACGGCTCCTGGCAAGGTGGAAATGCAGAGGTGAGCAGATGTGCACAGCTGGCTCTCTGCAGGGGCTTCTGATACATCCAGGCCACACACACACAAACATAAACACTGGCAGAGTAATGGCTTTGGTCCACTGGCCTGGGGCAGGTCTTTATCCTCTATCCCCCCAAAGGCCGTGAAGCCCTGCAGCTATGCCCTTCTGCTTCGCTCCCTCTTCCTCTCTAAATCCATCCTTCCTTTACCAAATCATTTTTATAATGCCCCTCCTTCCAGGAATTCACCTTCCCTCGCTCCATTGTTGTTGTTTTTTTCTTTTCCCAAGCCAAATCCATTTTATCACTCTAATCAAACTTCTTCCTGCAGATCTCCCTCTCATCTCCAACCCGGGGCGACTCTCACATCTCCCTCCAAGCTCTCCTCCACCGTCCGGAATGTCAGACAGCCATATATTAACATTTAGACAGCCTCCAGGCCCCAAAGGGGAGCTCTGCTTTAAATCAGTCACATCCTCTCACCACCTTCGGAAAAGTTGCACACGCCGACCGGTGCAGCCGGCGCCGGTGGAGCGCCGGTGTCAATCTGCACCGATGTTTCAGCCCGTCAGGTGTCTGATGCGACTGCCTTGAGCTTCTCTTCCACTCAGTTTCTCCTCTAAGACCTGTCTGTTCCCTTCAAATTCCACTAAACACATTGACTCGCGTTGTCGTCAGTCAACGGGCTGCTCCACACGGAAGCTTTCGGTTTCAAAAGAGGAACGAACGGGGAAAGTTAAACTGCTTTCATTGTGCCGATCAGAGCTGGTATTAAAGTACATTATTATTTATGTTTTATTTTTTTATATGACTAGCCTGACATTTGTTCTCACTACAGCTCAACAATAACAATAAATATAACAACTTTTATAATACAAATAACTTGTTCTTTAAATAGTTTTCTTAAAAAAAATAATAAATTAAGCAATTTCTGGTAAACCCAAATCAATTTCAGGCACAAAATGGACAACTTCCAGTTAGTTCCCACCCACTTCTGGTCTAAACCCCGCCCCCTCCGAGTACAGCTACAGAAAGTTTTGTTGGTTTAACAGATACAGATACAGATAATAGTGCACTCACTCGTCCTTAGTATTTACATCACTGATTAATCTTTCAATAGTTTTTTTTCACATTTTATCAAATCTAAGAAACCCGATAAAAAATATTCATCACAGTTCCCCAAAGCCCACGATGACGTTTAAAAATTTATATTTTCTCCAAACAACAGTCCAAAACCAGAACATGTTCAATTCCCACCCACATTAAAAAACAGAAAAGCACTAAATCCCCACTTTTGACAGCCCGAGGCATCGTCAGGCTGTCAGACAGAGGGTCCACCTTCGAGCACACAAAAGTGTCTCTATAAATATTCAATGAGTTTGCAATTGAATTTGGTCTCCAGAAGATGAATCACAATGACCGTTCCAGCCGGTCAAACTTTTATTCTGCTCAATACTTTGGTTTGTGATCAAATATCTTCCATCGGCTACAGCTAATAAACAAGCTAAACCGAGCATTATACCTGCTATATACAAGAATGTTATCTTTGTCACCCTGAGTGTGCAGCCAAAGCGTAATACACCCGTCTGTCCACCAGAGGACGCTGTGTCGGTTTCACGTTGTGCTTCGCAAATGAACAAGGAGTGATAAAGTCGGCGTAAGGTGGAGGTTGGGGTGGTTGGATGGAACAAACAAACTTTTAACTGGGAAACTGTAAGAAAACAAAAGGCAACGTGGGTTCATTTTACGTTACGAGAGTAAGTTACTTCTGAAACGCTGCGTATTTAACTTATTTAAAATCCGTTAAATAACTTCTGTGACGTACCTAATGTTACTAGTGTAAAATTTAACCCTTGAGCTTTTTCCAACCACGCCTTCGTGGTTTCAGCCCCTTACTTTTCAAACATAGACGAGGCAAATCACGACACTGACACGGTGTCCTCTAGTGGACTGATGAGTGTATTACACCCTCTGGCGTGATACGGGGTCAGAGCATGTTAGCATGTGCTAACATTAGCACTGAGCTCAAAGCCTTGCCGTGCAGCAGAACCTCACAGAGACACAAGTTCATTAAATGAATTTATGAATAATCTATTCAAATCTACTGTGTACTAAACAGTATATCTGCTGTTTATTGAACATATCCTCCAGCAAAAAAACACTAACAACTAAACAGCAATTTGTGGTAAAGTAATTACGTCGTTCAGAGATTATTTCAGATTACGTCACTTCAAATTTGGATGATGATGATGTGCTGAAATGTTTTTTTTTTATTTTATAATTTAGTGTTGTCTACAAATTGAAAAGTGGCCTTCAACTCGTATGTAAATGAGCTGCTGCCTTCAGCAGATTTTACAATTCTATCATTAAGGGTAGAGTCTTGATCTCGACGGGTCTAATGAAGACAAATAACGAGTACATTAATAAAACCAAAGCGTGGCTCGTTATGACCCCTACATCGATTCCAGCGAGTGCCTGAACACAAAACTCAGCACCAACAAGGAAACAAATAGAAGCTAAAGGAAACTCTGTGTGACTCAAAGCGAGCGTGTCTTTCCCCACACGTTACGCAACACTTATAACTTTGTGTAAGACACAGAAAAAGTGAGACGTGTTATTGTTCAGCGCTGGGAGAGCAGAGCAGAGAAAAGGTGGAGCACAGTGACGGTGTGAAATCCCTGCGACGACAATTCTCCGTAGTTCTGGAGTCTCGGCGGTCTCACGACGTCTGGTGCGCTTCCGTTTCCGTCTTTAGCATCGTTTGTGCGAATCGGCTGTACGTGCGCACGTAGGCTGTGTTTGTGTTACTGCAGAGGTGACAACAACCGAAAATACACGAGCTCTGCGGGCCTGAATTATTCAGAGGGTGGAGAGCGATGCATGGATGCATGGACGGATGGACGGATTGGACGGATGGATGGATTGGATGGATGGATGGATGGATGGATGGATGGATGGATGGATGGATGGAATGGATGGATGGATGGATGGATGGATGGATGGATGGATGGATGGAATGGATGGATGGATGGATGGATGGATGGATGGATGGATGGATGGATGGAATGGATGGATGGATGGATGGAATGGATGGATGGATGGATGGATGGATGGATGGATGGATGGATGGATGGATTGGATGGATGGATGGATGGATGGATGGATGGATGGATGGATGGATGGATGGATGGAATGGATGGATGGATGGATGGATGGATGGATGGATGGATGGATGGATGGATGGAATGGATGGATGGATGGATGGATGGATGGATGGATGGATGCATGGATGGATGGATGGATGGATGGATGGATGCATGGATGGATGGATGGATGGAATGGATGGATGGATGGATGGATGGATGGATGGATGGATGGATGGATGGATGGATGGATGGATGGATGGATGGATTGGATGGATGGATGGATGGATGGATGGATGGATGGATGGATGGATGGATGGATGGATGGATGGATGGATGGATGGATGGATGGATGGATGGATGGATGGATGGATGGATGGATGGATGGATTGGATGGATTGGATGGATGGAATGGATTGGATGGATGGATGGATGGATGGATGGATTGGATGGATGGATGGATGGATGGATGGATGGATGGATGGATGGATGGATGGATGGATGGATGGATGGATGGATGGATGGATTGGATGGATGGATGGATGGATGGATGGATGGATGGATGGATGGATGGATGGATGGATGGATGGATGGATGGATGAAATGCAGGCGGCGGCGAGAGAAGAGGATAAACAGTACAGTGAGGAAGAGCGAAGTTGGGGAGAAATGAGAAGGTGAGAGGAAGTGGAAAAAGTGAGGACTCATCAAAAGCAAACCACACACACACACACACACACACACACACACACACACACACACACACACACACACACACACACACACACACACACACACACACACACAGCTTGTGGGTCGGGGGGAGGAGGGGTGGAGGGAGATAAATCCTTGCATCTGTAGAGTGCAGCATTAAAAAAAAAACTAACAAACAATAAAACCAGAAATCTTTGCTTCTTTGCACACAAATATATCCTGGGCTTCAATAAACTGCACACAAAACATGCATCAGCAATATCCCTCCTTCAAACACTCTGCAGTCCTTCTCCTCCTCCTCGTCTTCCTCCTCCTCAATCTATTTTATTCTGTGCATGCACACTCCCCATTGCCTATCACTCACGTTGAAATTCCATCTGTTTTCGCAATCTGGGAGCACAGCTGTAGAGCGTTTTACATTACCTGTCTCCCTGCCCGACACAAAAAGGGGGTCTGGAAAGGGTGGTGGTGGTGGTGGTGGTGGTGGGGCGGGGGGAGACGGGGGGAGACAGGAGGGGGGTATATGGAAAGCCAGATCAGAGACCGGCTCGTGGAGACACATTCACCGCCTCTTAGGCTGTACACAATCCCACATCCAGAGAGCCCTGCAGGACTGGGTGGGGCGGGGGAGGGGGAGAGGGGGTGGGGGTGGGGGGTTATGTTTATGACATGCAAATGCAATGTAAACATCAGCAAAAGCCTTCCAGGAAACCGATTTTAAAAGGGATGCTGGGGTAGCTTCAGACCACATGGGGACTTCTTACGACCCTACCTACACATGAACTGTTCCTCAAGGAAGCCGGGAAGCAGCGAGATCCTGCAGCGTCCAGGTAACTGCTGCGTAAGAGGAGGGGAACGTAATTAGCGACGACTTCCGCTCCGAGCAAAGCACTCAGACAGAGCGGAGAGGCTTCTGTCCATCCCAGCCAGCTCCTCACAGCCCCATTACCACAGGATGTCTTCCCATCAGTGAGTGGAGGAGGTGGAGGAGGGGACTACAGGGAGTAATGGGGTTTAACCCCTCAGGCCGCAAAGTCATATTTTGAAATTTCCACGAGTCAGTCGGTAACAACGCCGGGGCTCGATGGATTAGAGACGCGTGGGAGAGTTTTGAAAATAAGTGCTTGGTTGGAAAAACAAATATTTTTACTCACCGCCAATCTCAATGATAATTACAGAGTAAATAACAACCGTGCGACTCACCGTCGGTGACACTGATGAGATGAAACCTGCTCTAAAAATTCAGCCGCAACAGTTAAAAAAAAACAGCTATTTCTGCTAAAAAAAAAAAAAAAAATAGCTAAAACCAAAGTTAAAAACCAGCTCACAACACTAACGACCAGCTAATAAAGATAACCAATAGCTAATAACGCTAAAACCCAGCGAAACGAACAGTTAACAACGCTAACAATCAGCAAATTCTGCTTTAAAAAACAGTTAAGCTCAAGTTAACAAACAGATAAGCCCAAGTTATCAGACGCCTCCCAGTAGGACTCGGTGTTGACAGTCTGACTCCGGGGGGACGAATTCACAGTTGCACGACCCGCGAAGACGTTTCAGAGAAACGGCGATAAGAAAACCGCTTGAATTAGTGATCAAATGTGTTTGAACGGAACACATTTTTAAACAAGCACGAGTTTTTTTACGACATTTTCTTTGGGGGAAAAAAAAACAAAAAAACATACGCAAACCGAGTCTGACGGCACCATTTCAAGCAGAAAGCCGCAGCAGCCGAAGCTCTCGTCGCGCCGAACCGAGGCGAGGGTTCGTTTTTATCGCCAATAGGATAATTGCGGGATTTTCAACAGTAATGATGTCCCTCCCGATGAGAGGAGAAATCGTCCGGAGCGGAGGAATTTTTAAAAGCTCGCGCTGGAGCTGTAAAAACGGTCTTTCTGATGAGGAGAGCCCGGTTTGAGGCGTCACTAAATAATGCTTGAAGCACACATCAAACGCACGAATCTCATCGTGAAGCGCAGCTTTCGTTCTGCCGCGAGCCTTTTACAGCACACATTCAAAGAACAGAGACTCTTCCGCTGATGGCGGAGACACAAAGCTTTGGTTTCGAGTCTAAATCACAGGCAAAGGCGCAAAGGTGCTAATACAGCTCACATTTTTTTTTATGTTATTGTCATAAAGCTGGAAGCTTGAATTTGTTATCTTTTATATGCCATTATTTGTTGTGCCGATTTCCTGAGGCAACAAGGCGCCGGCCAGATGAACTCCACGTGACGCGGTCGGACAGGATACCAGTGTGTTTGTCGAGGAACATTAGCTTGAAGAAAATTAGGTTTCAGTGCTACTGCTGTCCATTAGAGCTGTTAAATGACTGCTGGAGGAGAGAAGGAGCAGGGGGGTGTGTGTGTGTGTGTGTGTGTGTGTGTGTGTGTGTGTGTGTGTGTGTGTGTGTGTGTGTGTGTGTGTGTGTGTGTGTGTGTGTTTTGTGTATCTGTGCACAATAGGTCGGAGCAGAAAGGTCAGAAGAGCGAGTTTCTACCTGGAGGTTTGCATGTTTCATTTATCAGAAAGGTGTCAAACACCGACGCATTAGTAGATCGCCGTGATGGAGCAGAAGGGAACAAGTTGAAAACGCTATTACACCGTTTTCTTTCAGCATAACTTAACGGCAGTCGGAGGAGACAACGCAGCTCAGCCGACAGCAGCGCCTTCATGAATCAAAGGGTAACATTTAAAAAAACAAAACGTACATAAATCACCTGAAAAGGTCGAAACGTTTGAATTCTTGATTTTAGCCTTCGTTGTCCTGCGGTTCGTGTTATTTCCAGGCTTCTACAACCAACAGTGTAAAAATCTGTCAAATGTAAATAAAAACAGATTGCGATGATTTGCAAATCATGTAAAACCATATTTAATAAAAAAAAAAAAATAGCTCTTTAGGACCAGAGGATGCAGCGTCCTCCAAAACGAATTTCCAAAACATTTTGATTCTTTCTGGGTCATGTTTATATCTGGTTTCTTCTTTGCATGGTTGAGTTTTAACCTGCATTTGTTGCTGCAGCGATGGACTGTGTTCACAGACGATGGTTTTCAGAAGTGTTCCTGAGCCCGTGCAGTGATTTCCACTTACAGAGTTGTGTCTGTTTTTAATGCAGTGCTGCCTGAGGACCTGAAGATCACCACCATCCAATATTGGTTTTCAGCCTTGTCCCTTGTGTTCAGAGATTTCTCCAGATTCTCTGAATCTTTTAATGATATTATGAACCGTAGATGATGAAATCCACAAATTCTTAATTGTCGCACTTTTTGCCCTCAAAGCCTTTCAGAGTGGTGAACCTCTCCTCACGGGAGACTCTGCCTCTCTAAAATGTTCATATTATACCGAATAATGCTGCTGATCTGTTGCCCAGGTGACCTAATTAGTTGGAAGATGTTTTTTTTTTTTTTTAGTGTGACACAACTTTTCCAGTTTTTTGGTGATTCTGCCCCAACTTTTTTTTTTTGGGGGGGGGGATGTTTTACTGCCATCAATTTCAAAATGAGCACATATTTTTAACGTTGTCTTTGATATATTTGATTCTATTTTTTTTTTCTCCAACAAATCAACAAAAGACTGCGACTCCGCTCCGATGTCGGCGGCAGCAACACGACATGACCGCGAGTTACTAAAAGTGAACGAAGCCGAACTCTCCGAGTCCCTTTTTACGGGCGTGGGAGTTGTGATTTTCGATCTGGAACGTGTTGGCCTCCTCTCTCTGCCCTCTACCTGCGTCTCTGTCGCTGTCATGGTGACCGGCCCGAGGATGAGGTGAGGCAGGTGTCCGCTTGCCTCCTACCTCCGTGACGCGTTGAGGCGCGGGACGCCGGAGGGGTGTGAGAATTTAATGGCGTGAGGGAGCGCGGCTCGGACGGGGCGTGAATTAAGCTCCCGATGAGACGCACACGCGTGTTTCAGTTTTTTCTCCGACTATGAGATTCTGCTGCAGTGCATTCACACATCAGCCTTCACTGCAGAATCCAACCATGATGTCATCTTTTCTCTTTCTGAGTCTGTGGAGCTGTGGGAGGCGGGGCTTATATCTCAATCGAGATAGGGGGAGAGGAAAAGAAACAAAAACAAACTAAATATATTTACATATCTTCTGAGGGTTAATTCGAAGTGTGTTTAATGTTTTACAAGATGAACACTCAGCTGCTGTGGTTTATGAAATCATTATCAAATATGAATGTGTAAAGAGCTGAAACAAGAGACTGTTATCCAACAACGAATAAACTTGGATGTTATTGTCGTTGTTTTCCTTCCCTTTGTCAAATATGAATGTGATATCAGGATTTTTAAAGAACAGGAGCATTCAGCTCTCCCAAAACTGAAGGACTTTGATCGCTCTGCGCCAACTGCAACACCCGGTTGTCTTTGGTACGACCTGAATGACGAATGAAACGGGGACAAAATGGAATTAACACCGAACTCAGAATCTGATCAGAGATAAAGAAAAACTTCTTTCTGAAATTCTTCTTCTTGAAATTCTTCTTCTTCCTGAAATTCTTCTTTTTCGTCCTGAAATTCTTCTTTTTCTTCCCGAAATTCTTCATCTTCCTGAAGTTCTTCTTCTTCTTCTTCCTGAAATTCTTCTTCTTCCTGAGATTGTTCTTCTCCCGGAAATTCTTCTTCCTCAAAATCATCATCTTCATTCTAAAAATCATCATCTTCATCTCTTTTATTACAACCCCTCAGCGCCACGAAGCCTCTCAGCAGTTCATTCGATGTGACGTCTCTTCAGCTGCAGATGATTGTGGGTCAGAACATCCAGAGAAGACTGTAAACTGGATGTAGCAGGACATCCTGGTACTTTTGACATACTCTATTTCACACACTGTGTACTTGGGCACACTGAATCTTTCTGCGTTAGAACACTCAACAAGTGGAAACTGAGTATTCGGGGGGTAAAATAAACAGGTGGTTACGCTAAGAAAACAAAAATCCAATAAAACACTTCATCGCAAACCTCCTGCCTTCAGACCACGTGACCTCCGAGAGTTAACCTGCCTCTGTTTACGTGTTCTTCTCGCGTTCAGACGACGCCTCCCTCCGGTGGACGGGGCGGAGTACTGCACGCTTTGACGTGACCTTTGTAATTCGACGCACGTCTGCCCCGCTGCCGCTTCGCGGCGTTTAGAAGGACGCGACACGGGCGGTCTTCCTGTCGGACTGACATATTTTTCTGAGGGAATTAAACGCGACACTCATCACACCTGGACCCGCGAGCGCTTCCTGTCTGCGATCTCAGAGAACAGGAAGTGTATGAAAAAGAAAACACGGCGCAGAAAAGACTGAGAGGAGAAGCGCTAGACTGAAAGATGATTGGACGGAGGAAGGTGAGAGCGTCCCTGCTTCTCTGTGATGTCCACATCCAGTGCTCCCCCCCCCTCCCTCTCTCCCCCTTCCTCCCCCCAGCAGCTAAAACACATCACACTCTGATGAAATAAACACACACACACACATAGGAGGGGGATGAGTTAGCAGCTCCCCTAGAGAAAAAACTGATTTTGAGATGCGTGTGTGTGTGTGTGTGTGTGTGTGTGTGTGTGTGTGTGTGTGTGTGTGTGTGTGTGTGTGTGTGTGTGTGTGTGTGTGTGTGTGTGTGTGTGTGTGTGTGTGTTTTCTGTTAGGACTTCAAAGCGTGTTTAACAGCAGCAGCACAGCACAGCCTAGTGGCAGGACGAAGAAGCGCCGCCGGGCTGCAGCAGGGATCAGCCCAGGTCACGTTCTCCCTCTTCTTTTCTTGTACCCAAAAACAACAATCAGCATTTATTTTTATTTTTATTTTTTTAAGACTAAAACTTTGAAAAAAATTAAAAATAAAAGATGCTCTAAACATTACGATTCGTGTGACTCACGACTGCTGCAGACGACCGTTAACTTCCAACACCCACTTATTACTTTTTTTTAGGAGTCCCAGCATGCACTGGGGCAGGAGGCAGAGTACACCACAGCTCCTTAATACGAGACAAGGGACGATAAAATATTCATTGTGATCTTTATCACCACCAGTTCAGCTCGGTTTACTGAGTCCACTTGAACTTCTGCAGCCGGCAGTTAAGAAAAAGATCCTTCTGAAACGTCAGACAAGAGCTTTATGTTTGGACTCTGAAAACGTTGTTGTTTCAATGACATGAAGATCACATGTATGAGAGTCTGATCACCTCCCGCCTCCCATTTATCCAACTCAGATTTAACTTCTACAGCAGCTTCCATGCAGCGGTGCGTCCCAAACGCGCTTCACATCGCAAGATGTTTCAATAAAAACGAGAAGAAAACTGGAAAACAAAGATTAAAACGAACCCCAAACAATAAATAAAACAGTAAAACAACAGAGCCGCAATTTTAAGCCGAGCCTAAAAGATATGTCTTAAGTTTTCTTTTGCGGATGTGCGCAGAAGTAAAAGTCCTTCAGATCCTCGGGTAGATTGTTCCAGAGCGTCACGAAGGCTCAGAGCGAACTCTCCAAAATGTGTTAGCGGAGATCCTGGGATTAACGAGGAGGCCGGCGATGGAGGATCTGATGGATCTTTAAAAAGTAAATCTGATGAGTTCCAGATGACGTCACTTCCCCCAGAACATTTGGGGAGGGTGATGACCCTCCCAAATATCTGCAGCTTTCATTATTTTACCCAGAAATCAACAGTGTTTTTGTGTCCTCTGTTGAACGCACTCGATAAAAGCGCTGATTCTTCTGTCCAGCAGCAGCAGTGGAAAAAAATAAAAGTGTTCCGGAACAGCTGCAGCTTCTTCAGACGCCTGCACTTAAAAATAAAAAGAGTTATGCCCCGCCCCCTTCCTCTAAAGTAGCCAAGATGGCGACCGGAAAGTGTCCAGAGTTTCCCTTTTTCAAATGATATAAATCAAACCTTTTCCACAGATTTCATCGAGTCTCTTGTTGTTTTGCCGCCTTTCACTTTCCCACAGAAGCATGAGTCATCGTGCTCTGGTGTCCTGCAGCGTGCTCACTTTGTTTGGCTGAGAGAACAAAAACAACAACAACAACACACACACACACACACACACACACACACACACACACACACACACACACACACACACACACACACACACACACACACACACACACACACCTACACACACCTACCAGCCTGCACAGTACACACGTTGTATAACTGGACAAATCTTACTGTTAATATCAAGCAAAGATCCTGGACCACAAACTTTAACCCGGATAAAAGTTTGCGTGCTTCCATCGTCACCGTGGCAACCTGCAGCTTCGTCGCGTCGTGTTGCCGACCGAACCTGTTTGCAGTTTTTTGCAGAGCGTCTGTAATTCGGCTGCGGACGTCGTTCCCCTCGAGGCCCGGCTGCCGAGGAGCGCCGCCCGGCTCGCGCCTCCTCGCTCCACAGCGGGACGCCGTTACGCAAAGCGATGCTCGCCTGTCTTTTGTGGTTCTTTTGTCTCCTCCTTCACGCTGCTCCGCCGCAGCTTTTTGCAAGCAAGTTTGTTTGCTGTTGTGCAAAACTTGTGGTGTGTTGTGTTTTGAGGGGAACTCGCTCACGCAAAGTTTCCGTGCTTTCTTTTGCAGATATTCCTGAAGCTGCATGTCTTTGGTTTACTGGCTTTAACAACAGTTCATGTCTTCATGTCTCGTCGGAGGTTTCTTTAGTTAAAAGAGGCTTTTTCCTTCCTTCTGTCGGAGGTTTCTTCCTGTTAAAAGAGAGTTTTTCCTTCCTTCTGTCGGAGGTTTTCTTCCTGTTAAAAGAGAGTTTTTCCTTCCTTCTGTCGGAGGTTTCTTCCTGTTAAAAGAGAGTTTTTCCTTCCTTCTGTCGGAGGTTTCTTCCTGTTAAAAGAGAATTTTTTCCTTCCTTCTGTCGGAGGTTTTCTTCCTGTTAAAAGAGAGTTTTTCCTTCCTTCTGTCGGAGGTTTCTTCCTGTTAAAAGAGAGTTTTTCCTTCCCTCTGTCGGAGGTTACTTTAGTTAGAAGAGTTTTTTTCTTCCCTCTGTTGGAGGTTTTTCTCCCTTAAAGGAGAGGTTTTTTTTCCCCCTAACTTACGTGGGAATTGTTGAATTGTTGGGTTTCTCTGTATGATGTAAAGTTCTGTTGTAAGGACTTTACCGCATTTAGTGCCATGAAATAACCTGTTTTTATTTGGCGCTATTTTAAAGAAATTGAATTGAATTGTATAATTAAACTTGACCTGTTGCAGTGTGTGTGTGTGTGTGTGTGTGTGTGTGTGTGTGTGTGTGTGTGTGTGTGTGTGTGTGTGTGTGCGTGTGTGCGTGTGTGCGCGTGTGTGTGCGCACCTGTCTGATGGGCTCAGGCACCCGGTAGCGGCAGCAGGAGTGTGTGAGGCGGACGGCCGTGTCCAGGCTGATCTTGTGGCCCACGGAGACGTACACCGGCTTCGAGCTCTTGTCGGAGCTTCGCAGCGCCTGAATTCAAACGGGGAAAGTCTCAGCGTTCGTCTCTCGATGGCAATCATCGTCACAGTTTTGTTAAGTTTCGACTCTCAGCTGGGTGGGTGTCCGTTTGAAGTCAGCAGCATCACAACAACCTTCGGTAAAAAGCATTTGTTTTCTATTTTTCGTGTGCACCGCCGCACCTTGCCGAGCACTTTGCCCGAGGCGGCGGTGAGTGGGAAGCTGTCTCCTCCTTTCTGCAGAGCAGCTATCTGCGGAGGCAAAGAAACAAACATCAAAGTCAGAAAACATGTACAGCATGCCAAAACAAAGAGCAAGAAACTATTAACCTGATGTGGAGGCTTCGCTCTCTCTCCTCTTTCTCTTTAACCTTTGAATAACTCTATTATGTCCAACTGCAGCTTCAACATGTAAAACTGTATTTTTTTGAAAAGGATGGTGAGTTATGTCTTTGACTGACTGCAAAATGCCTGAATACATAAAGGAAAAGAAATTCCTGCCGCAACCAAAAAAAAAAAAAAAAAGTGTGGAGAAAAAAAAAACGTCTTCAAATTTGACTCTTTTGAACCTGGAAACAGGTTGTAATAAAGTGGAGCACAAAAAAAAAAAAAAGATCTTTCGGAACTTTTATTTCTTTGAAAAATCCAAACAAAACCTTTTTTTTTTTGTCAAAACAGAATTTCAGGTAATATTTATAAAAGAAAACACTATTATTCCTCAAAATTTCTATTCATGTTGACGGCAATGTCAGCAATTATTGAATGAATTATAATTATAATTAAAATGATAAAATCAACATATAATAATCTTTTTTCTCAGCTTTAAAACAAACAAATATCTACAGAAAAACTACACAAGTTCAAAAAAAACAACAAAAAAAAACATTATTGAAAACTATAAGAGCAAACCATCAGCAACAAAGACTTGTTGTTGGTTTTTTTGTTTTTAATAACGGCAGAGCAGAAATCTAATTATTCCAAAAGCTCCGTATATGAAAAAAGTGTAACGAAAGATTTGTCATCCACATGGTGAGTCACCATTTACCGGATAACACTTTTTCACAAGTCCTCTTACATCGGGGTATTAAATCAGAATAAAGGAAAAGGCTTCTTTTTGTTTTGATGGGCTGATGATGTACTCGGGGAAACTTCTCCGTTTAATCCTGCAGGATCTAAAAGTTTTCGCTCAAAGAGACGACGCAAAGTCGGAACGTCGTGATGCCTCCGACTTGTGTGCAGCTGTTTACGGGCCAGAGCGATGAAGGGAGTTTAGCCTCCGTGATGGATGGAGTGTCGGCTCCGCTATGACTGATTACAGCAGGCAGCCAGCGGGGAGGCAGGAGGGGCCGCACGGGGCCCCCGATCCCGGCTGGGTTGAGGCCAGTAGTGAGTGTGAGTGTGAGTGTGAGTGTGTGTGTGTGTGTGTGTGTGTGTGTGTGTGTGTGTGTGTGTGTGTGTGTGTGTGTGTGTGTGTGTGTGTGTGTGTGTGAGAGAGAGAGAGGACAGAGGCCAGAACAGCAGAAGTCAGAAACACAGAGCGAGTCATCAATAACAGCCGTTTGAGTTTCAGCCAAGTTATCAGCGAGGGAGAAAGACAACGAGAGACACAGAGAGGGAGCGAGACGAAGAGATGAAGGGCGAGGAAGAGGAGGCACGGACGAGGAGGCTGAGGAGCATCAACAAGGACCCAGAAAGAAACATTTTCTACCACCTTTCATCTTTTCCCGTTTTGTCTCCGACTCATCGAAGGCATTATGCTCAGCTGCAAACAACGAGGAGAGAGCGGGTCGAGATGGACCCCGTCCACGTTAATGGGATGTCCGCTCGGCCTTTAATGGAGGCTATAAAAAGCCTCCATCTTATCATCAGGCTCCATTATTTACTCCAAAAGAGAAAAATATACTCGTTGCTTTCCCCTCTGTCTGGTTTTTAAGGCTGGTGTCATTTCCCTGGACTTGAAAAATATTTAAGTTTGATCAATTTACAGTTCGATTTTTCTGCAGATTTATAGGAATACTTTTTTTTTTTTTTTTTTTAAAGAGTGAGACGGGTGGATCGATGTCACTCTCCTGTCTGCTGTCTGAGGACTCTGAGAGTTGTTAGGGATGTTCGCAGTTTGTTAACATTGTTAACTGTATGTCAACTTGAATTGAGATGGGTTTTTTTTTTAGCGATGTCAGCTGTTTGTTAGCTGGTCGTTAACTAGAGTTTAGCTGTTTGTTTGTTCTACTTCGACCTCCGGAGGCGTCCGGACGGAAAAACATTCGCTGCAAACCACCTGAACCGTGTCGCCGTGGCGACGGGGTTCTCCAACGTTCCTCAGCTTAGACGACACAATCGTAGCTCCTCGCCGGTCCGACTCACCCGAGTTCACTCGCCGCTACTTCTTTTCCGGCGCATGTAATTGCTGCAGAAGAAAACTCAGTAACCTTCAGAGGCACTTCTCAGACTACATATTGGTTTTTAGAAAAACTGTCAGTTTGCTGGCGCCGTTGTTGGAAACTCTGACATCTAACTGATGCTGGCAGCGTATCGGCTGTCAGCGGTACGAGGCGGCGGCGGCGTGGGGATCCGTTGATGGTTAATCTTGTTTCTGAAGAGCTAATTTGCTGAAATTTGGTGGGGAGCCCGACGTGGCTCGTGTTTCACGGATTACTTCACAGCTAATTTCCCACCTAGCACTTAAAGTCGGCGTTGACTCGAGGCATCGCTGTTCTCAGCGTCCATGAGGACAAATTAGACGAAGCCCCAGAGACGGAGAATTATACGAATGCGGAGCTCTAAAGTTTCATGCGCGGCGACGGATCCGAAGCTTAAAGCTCGAGCCCAAAAGACCCAGCAGAGGCGCGCGGTGCCACAGCTACCCGATACTGGAAAACAAGCCGGCCGCTGGTGTTTGGACGCGGACGGTCGGCGGAGGCGCGCGACTGCGTCCTCGAGGGGGTCACCGTCCTCCGTGTAAACAAAGATCTGATTTCTCCCGACGGCAGAGACGAGCTAATATTTTCAGACGCCAGAGCCACTAACTCTAATTGATGGAGATGGATACGCCGCCGCGGAGAATTGAATTAGCATCTTACACGACTCGACCAGGACCGTCGGGGTAAGCAGACGGTGCAGCGCCTGCTAAGTGAGTTCGCGGTACGTCAGATGTCCAATCTGGTTCCCTCGGAGTATCACTCAGCGTTAAGGCAAATGTCCATCACTGCAATTTTCCACGTTGGTACATATTGGAAATTTGCATATTGAAACTTTTCTTCCGGAAGCACTTGAGCTCAATTATTATCACTGTCACCTCAGAGCAGAACTAACAGGTGTTTGTTCCCGTTCGACTTGTATTCAAAAAGCCACCTTAGCGACACGGGGAGGCCTCGGCATTCGCGCCAACGCTCACATGCGCGCAGACAACGACGCGCAAACGCACACACGGGCGCAATTCAACAGCAACCGGGAGCTCTGTCCTTCGCTTCCTCCATCCCTGACATTTCTTCACTTTTTTTTTTTTTTTTTTTAGACGCAGCGGGCAATAAACACAACGAAACAGCGATTAAACTTTGAAAACTTTAAATATTTAATCGCCTGACTCTTGTTAAAGTTGGCAGCGAGGTTACAGGAGAAATACTGACAGCTACTCCAAATACAACCGTGTTCCCCCCAAAAAAAAAAAATAAAAAGTTGGGACACTGTATAAAATGTTAATAAAAACAGAATGTGATGATTTGAAAATCACGTTGACCCATATTTAATTGAAAAACATCACATTTTGTTGTTTTAAAAAAAAAATGCTCATTTTGAATTTGATGCCAGCAACACGTCTCAAAAAAGTTGGTACAGGTGCATGTTTACCACAGAGTTGCATCAACTCTTCTTTTTACAAAACTCAAACTAAACCTTTGGGAGCTGAGCAGACCAGTTGCTGTTGTCCAAATATTGCCTGAAATAGGATTTCAGCTTCGTCACGGATGCAGGCCTTTTTAAACTGCGCGCGGACAACAAGCAGGATGGTCCCTCTCCTCGTTTGCTCGGACGACACAGAGTTCATGATTTCCAGACATGTTTACAAATTTGGATTCGTCAGACCACAGGACAGTTTTCCACTTCGCCTCGGTCCATCTTAAATGAGCTCGGGTCCAGAGAAGCCGGCGGTGTTTCTGGATCATGTTTCTATCTGGTTCCTTCTTTGCATGGCGGAGTTTTAACCTGCATGTGTGGATGCAGCGATGAACCGTGTTCACAGACGATGGTTTTCAGAAGTGTTCCTGAGCCCATGCGGTGATTTCCACTCCAGAATTGTGTCTGTTTTTAGTGCAGGACCCGAAGATCGCCACGACCATCTAATACTGGTTTTCAGCCTTGTCCCTCGTTTGCAGAGATTTCCCCAGATTCTCTGAATGTTTTTTGCAACATGGCATCAAATTCAAAATAAGCACATATATTTCGTAAAACAGAAGAATTTCTCAGTTCCAACATTTGATATGCTGTCTTTGTTCTATTTTCAAGTGAAATATGGGTTTGCGTGATTTGCAAATCATCACATTCTGTTTCTATTTACATTTTACACAGCGTCGCAACTTTTTTCGAGACACGGTCGTACGAAAGACGTTTGAATTATTTTTTACCGAAACCACTGACTTGACGAAGCTGCGCAGCACAGCGGGGGGAAAAACAGACGCACACGTCCGCAACAGTTTTGGGTTGTAATCCTCGATAATTGTATGCAATGCTCTTACTTGCGATTGGTGCTCCTCGCTCTTGCACACACCGTGCACCTGCAGCAGGTTCTTGGCCACGCCCACGCAGGCCAGCCCCGACAGCACGCCCAGATGACACGCCAGGCCGAACTCTGCCAACGGTCCAAACGGCACAATCCTAAACTCAAGTTTCTGGGCTGAAACCGCAGACTGTTTATAAAAACGGACGACACGACACCTTCCTGGAAATGAAGGCTCCGAAAATACGACGCCATTGCTTCGAACATTATTTTGTCTCCTCACCTCTGTAGTGGAAGAGACCGTTACCGTCCACCAACACCACCTGCAGACAGGGAACACAATGCAGACACAACGAGGATTAATTCACAAGTAGTAGTAGTACAAAAAATATATATATATATATATATTTGTGACATTCAGACATGTAACAGGTGAAGTGAAGAATGTTAATCCTGGATACTTAAATCGTGCTCTTACATACCAGTACTCTCACTCCTGTAGTATTTGTGTCAACATGTTAGTGTTGTCTCAAACTGCACAATTACAGGAAATTTGAACGCATCACCTGCCAACATATCTGCAGCTTTAATTATTTTACCCAGAAATCCACGTTTAATGCACACAATAAACACACCGACGGAAAGTCTGCAAGTACATCATCCAGGTACTTAGAGCATGTTTCCGTGCTTGTCACGTGTGCACTCGAAATAGTGAGTCTACGCCATTTGAAACAAATCATCCCCCTTGTCAGATGTGTGTGTGTGTGTGTGTGTGTGTGTGTGTGTGTGTGTGTGTGTGTGTGTGTGTGTGTGTGTGTGTAAGCAGCAGAGTGTCTTCGATAGTTGAATTCAGTAGGAGCTGTAACAGATTTCTAAAAAAAACGTCCAGCTCCGACACACCGATGGATTCGTGACTCCACAGACGTTCATAAGTCACCGGGAAAACTCACTTCAAAGGTTGCAGGTAAAGGGAGCAGAAATCTGTCCACAGCTAAATGTCAGAGGAAGTAAATCCAAGTGTGTGTGTGTGTGTGTGTGTGTGTGTGTGTGTGTGTGTGTGTGTGTGTGTGTGTGTGTGTGTGTGTGTGTGGTTGGATTAGAGGTGACTCTTTGAGAAACAGCGACAGGAGCTGTAGTTCATTCTGTGTTTAAAGGAACAGTACGCAGGATATACCGACATCTAGTGGTGATGGGGCAGGTTGCAACAAAATAAATTTAGTAAAGAATAAGAAATTCAATTTAAATGTAAAATGAGAATTAAGACAAAAATAAAGTCGCAGGTGGGAATATCGCAGGAAGAAATGTACTTGCTTCATAAATAAGGAAGACCGTGTATAAAAATGCTCGTAGCTTCCGAGAAGGGAGGGGGGGGGGCGGCGTGTCTGTTTGATTGACAGGCCTGTGGTGCAGTCAGGTCACAGCTATCGGTGGGCGGGACGCAGTATCGTCAGGTTTCCAATCAGATCAGTCGGATCCACCGCTAGCTCCTCCCCCGGCTCGTCCAAATATGGTCACTTCCTGCTCCGGACCAGCAAGATGGCGACGGACAAAATCTGAACATTTCGGGTGACGTCACAGTCGGTAGCCACTCCCCAGCCTATGTTAGCCTAGCCGAGTTTGTTAGCCGTTTTGAAACCGACTAAAACAAAACACGCAGAAATGTAGTGCGTAGATAACGTTGACCTCCTGAGCTCCATTCGGTCACCGGCGTGAGAGTTTTGTCGCTCCCCGAAAGAACGAGGATACGTTTCCCCGACTGTTCAACTCATTTCAAATTGAACCCAACTTTAAACCCGAGGACATATATGTTTGACATGTTTGAGTTTCCAGACCTGAGGGTAAAGAGCAGGCTGGTTCCTCTTCAGCCGCCGCAGAGCCTCCAGGAGGAACGGAGTCTCTCTGAAGGCCAGGAAGCCGGCGATGTAGGGGGCGGTGAGGGTCACCATCTGACTGTCCTCGTACAGCACCTGGCGGGACGGAGAAACAAATCTCACATCTTAACGAAACCTGACCAGGCGTCTATTCACCGCACCGGGTTTAAATACGTCACATCTGGAGCTGGGACGGTGACGCCGTCAGGGTGCAGGTGCTCTGGACAAATGCATCCACCCCAGAGTGAATATGTAAGAGCGACTCCCCGGGAGCTCGCACAAGCTGTGCAACATAATCGCCAACATCCCCCATATGGCACAAACTGAAACATCTGGTACTTGTTGAATAAAGGCTGCGAACATATTCTGACCGTCGGACGGTTCGTTCTGTGGAAGACTCCTGAAGCATTTGGAAAGAGGACACGGTTTCAATTTACGGTGAAATGATGGGATGGGAATTGGTCCCCCAGACTCAGACTATCAACACCGAGCTCTGGCGGGACCTTCCGAGGCGTCCGTTCTCGTCCGGACTTCTTTTCGGCCTCGTCGTCTTCAGGCCAGTCTGGGTTTCGTGCTTCCCGTTCGATTTTTGAAACGTCCACGATCGGTTTCACCTGTCCCTCGTTGTCCTTCCCTCCGTGCTGTATTCAGCCCGTGCGCTCTTCTTCCCTCCTCGTCAGTTTGTTTCAGTCACCTGCCCGTGGCTGCCTCTTTTTTTTTGAAACCCGGAGAACACAAACCACCTGAACTGCGGCGCCATGGCAACAGGGTTCTCCAACATGACAACCCGCCAGGCAGTCCGCGCTCTGAACAGGGTTTGTGAGCAACATCCTTTAAAGATATGAGCATAATTCATGCGTAGAATGTGAACTATTCAGAGTGGACTGTACAGTCTGCGCAGGGAGTAAACTGCTCTGCACATTACAAACTCATTTTTCACACATTGCTGCCTCCCGCCGTCTCCGAACGTCTCCGTCTGTCCTCCTCTCTGATCTGTCCTTCGTTATCAGCAGTTGCTCGAGCCGTCACGACTTCTCTACCCAGCATAAAAAACAATTTTGCTTCAAGGTCTCAAGCGCGGTTAAATCCGACGTTTTAATCAAAGCGGACGAAGCATTTAACCGTTGCACAAAGAAGAGCCGCGACACTCGAATGTTGTCTGCCTTTAGAAATGCACCATCATTCAGGCTACATCGGCGTCCTATTGTTAAACTGCAGTGCCCTTCAGCCTCGTCTTCATGACGGCACTAACGCAACGTTTCTGCTCTTCGAGCGTTACCAAGACTTCTGAGAGGATGTGTAAGTGCAGATTTAAAAAAAAAAGCGTGTGAGGCTCCTTTTTCAACGCCAAAACGTTGTTTTCTGTATAAACAAAAACAACAACAACAACAACACATTGAGCATCACGTTACTACGATTGTTGTTCTGTCAGAAATGTCCTGCGGTGTTTAACACTTGTGTTGATTCTGTTGTCGAGCTTCGTGTCCTCAAACAGAGGCTGAACGAAAACTTTACAAGATGTACAAAAAAATGGCGTCAAATAATGTAAAACGCTCTTATCTGTAATTCAATCTCCCAGCCACACTAGCTGCTGTTCCTCCTGTCACCACCAGAGGTCGACACATCACCATGCGTAAATGAGAGGACCGCTCACCTCCAGGTCTTTTATACACACATATATATATATATATATATATATTTATTTATTTTATTTTTATTTTTTTAGCTCACCTCCAGGTCTTTTATACACACATATATATATATTTATTTATTTTATTTTTTAGCTCACCTCCAGGTCGGGGTAGCTGAGCACCACCAGCTGAGCGCAGGCGTTGACGTCATCCCCTTTGATGAAGGACAGGTCCACCCCCCCCACTCTCTCCAGGCCCCTGAAGTCAGGATCCCTCTGCCAGACCTCGTCGTCCTCCTCCACCACCTGCTGTCTGAGACGAGCCTGCTCACTGGACACCAGGACAGACAGACAGACACGCACCCGTGAGACAGAGATCTGAACACAGGACTGAGCTGAGGTTCATCTCATTGACAGGTGTGGGTTTTTTTGTTTGTTTTTTATTACACGGACGAAGGATGTTTGTTCTGCTGAAGATTTGTTTTGTATTCAAGAACAACCACCGACACGTCAGGGTTACATGTAAAGACACCAGGAGGAGTTCATATCATGGATTTTTTTTTTTTTTTTTCATCTACAAAAATATTACAGGACTGGTAAAAGTATATAAAAATAATAATAATTGTAATAATATAAACATGTAGTTATACTATTTCTTTATTGCACAAATAGTAAGATTAATCAAGAAAGCCATGTGGATTTGAAGCCTCCTGAGTCTAATAAAAACATGAATGAAGTTGAAAATAGACTTTAGATCAATAATCGTTATTGATTAACCCGAAAGAGGAGATTAAGTCGTTTTGGATGTCCGATACGAAGTTCTGGTAGTTGGGAACAGAGGACGTGGATGTGGGATCGAGGTGACGTCACAAATGCCTTATCAATAACCCGGAGCGACTTCCCGGTGTTTCCAAAAGAGCAGAAGTGTTCTCTGACCTCTTCCACGTTGCGACCAGATCTTCTGCAGGAGGAGCGGACATCTGTGTGCGTCTCGGAAACGAAGAGAAACTCTCAAAAGTCAAACCGACTTCTTCGACCAGGAAGATCCGCTGACAGAAAAAGCAGCGTCCTTCCGTACACAGGTGACGTCACGGCGAGGGCGGAGTCGCGGGCGTCGAAGCGGGTAAATACCGACATCTAGTGGTTAGAAAGGTAAATTAGATTATTAGAAAGTCAGTGGTAATGGTGGATTAAAATAAGGAGGATGACTCGAATCAACCCGACTATAAAAAAAATAAATAGATGAACATCATCTTGTATTGACACTGCAGCTGGATGTTTGAAAAAAGTACTCAGCTTCTTATGGAGCATTATATGTCTGTTGTTTTCTATACTTAAATGGGCTCAGCAGCAAAAACAAACTGTGATATTGTCAGAATATACGTGAAGTCTCAGGAAAAGGTGCCTCGAATGGTTTCTGTTCTTCACTGGATCTTGAAAAAAAATCTACTGGCTGAAAAAAAAGACTGAAACAAAACGTATCGTCGGACTGATCCAGACAATAAAGTGACAAAAAAAACATTTCAACTTCAGAGGAATAAAAAAAATATATATAGATATGCGTCACCTGTTCGATGAGTTTTTCTATTAAGCGACGTAGAAATCTTTGTGAAGAAAGTATACGACTGAAGTTGAAGTTTGATTTTGGACCCAAGGTCAGTATTTGTTCAGAAAAAGTTTTGGAGGCTGTTACTTTTTAGGTTTTTTTTGGTGACTTAAATAAATAAATAAATTCAGCAGCAGGATGTCTTCATACGCTGCAGCCTGTTTTTCACAAAAAGATCCGTGACTAACTTAAAACCACCGACTCATCGATATGCTGGGAACTTCAGGGTCCATCTTCGTCATTCACAAAGTCAGATCCTCAGAAACAGGCGTCACCACATGTTCATGTTTTCTGCTCCGGACACCGTGAATACTTTAAGATGACTGATATAATTATTTGATTCGATATAAATAAAACTGAAATGACTATTTTGAGGTTTCTTTGTCAGATTGACTTCAAGTATGTCTTAAAATATAGTAAATAATCCCTTTACTTATCGTCTCAGTTTAGACGTCGTACTCTTCTGTAACTCTAACAAAGAAGATTCAGTGGGAGGAGCCACATCTTTCATTATATTTGAGACCTGGTGTACCTCAGGGCTCCGTTCTCGGTCCTCTGCTCTTCGTTTTATTTCCCCTCTAGACCAAATTATATGAACTCATTGGATAACTTTTAATATTCATAATCAATTCAAGGCTTTCATGCAGTAAAAACTAGACATTAGAAAACCGGAAACTCAACATCGTGACCTCCGACGGTGTCTGAGATGAAACGTATTTAGATTTCAGACACATTAACACAATTTTCAGCAAAGAATGTGTGAACAATAAAACGGACACAAACCATAACTGATGATTTATTTTTTGTTAATATGCGCAGAAGGACAAGTATTAATGAATTCGACACGCGTTTTGCAGTTTCTCATAATTCAAGTTTAATGTTTAAAAAAAAAAAAATGTTTTTAAAGGCGCCATATTCTCATAAATCCAAACATGTTCTTTTTTAAAAAAAAAATTTTTTTTTACATCATTTCTCACATGAAGATAGAGAGAAGATATGCAGCGATGTTGGGGGGGGGGGGTGAGAGAAGAGAAACGGAGTGGATTCAAAAACAGTCGAGACAAAACAGTTATAGCCCTCGTTAGTCCGTGAGAAGAAGAAGAGCTGAAGTCAGAGGGGAGCGAGGCTGGAGGTTCAAATGGAAATCAAAACAGTAACGTCAACTTTGCGCCGATGGCGTCAATCAAAAGGTCCGACTCGGCTCTCTGGAGATACACGAGGATGAAAAGCAAAAACCAGGAGTGTACAAGTGAGAAAATAAAATAAATAAAATTTAAAAAAAGGAGATATAAACAGTGAGGGTTGAAAGCTCCTGAATAAACAGCCAGGTGGAGTGAACGTTAGTCGTGTGGTTGTAGACGTGCTGGTGGAGTGAGAGGAGGCCGTGAGGGGGGGGAGCAGCCTCTTTTGTGTTGTTGTTGTTGTTGTTGTTATTTTATTCCTCCCACTGAAGCTCCTTCTAAATACACCCTCATCCAAACACGCCGCCTCCTCCTCCTCCTCCTCCAGGAGCTCCTTTTCCGTTATTGCAGTTAAACGACACGAGTTTAAAAACCAGCAGCTTCATGTATCAAAAACAGGAATTTCAGGACTCCAAACCGTCCCTCCCATCTTTTCTATTTACTTTTTTTTTTTTTTTTTTTTTTTTTTTTTGCTGTCAGCTGCACTCGGTAACCGTGGCAACGGCAATCCGATGACTCTTGGCAATCGTGATCATCCTCTGCCCTCTCGCGGGGGCGCGGGAGTCAGATCCGTGTGAAGTCAACGGCGGTTCATTAACCAAACAAACCGTTTGTTTTTGTTTTGGTTTTGTTTTTTTGTTAAAAAAAAAAAAAAAAAAAAAAGAGCGTTGCGTGGGTGCGTTGCATTTTAGAAAAAAATGTCATTCACTCACTGGACAACCGATCATCTGTTACCGTGGTGACCTCAGGTGGGGGAAGGAGAGGTGGGAGAAAAAAACCAAGATAAAATAAAAAATAAGCAGGTAAGTTTTTCTAAGTGGCGCTGACAAAGGCTAAAATGGTATTTATTGACACATGGCTCTGATATTGGCTAAATCGGAATTCTTTTTAAATAATAGATCTGTAGATCGGCGCGTGAGCGTGCGGTGACGCGCACCACGCCGCTTCACCCAGCGAGTCCCACCCAGGAACCAAACCGACGCCAGCACGTGGACGGAAGGTCGAAGGTCGCCCGCTGGCCGTCGAACCGCAAACACAAAACACACATTCACCGCCAAAGCACACGGAAAACCTACGTCACCCTTCTCGCTCGAAAACGCCACAACCCCTCCGAAACTCGGCCGTTTCACTGGCCGACGAGCGCCGGCCAGAATCGGTGAGCGCATTTTCACCGGAGGCGTCTCCATGACGACCGCGGTTCGGACTGGGGGTGCAGAACGGAAAGCAAACTCACTGCTCGGTGAACTCTTCTTTTTTTTTTTCCTTTTTTTTCCTCAGTGAGAAGATAAAATATGGAGAATTATTTTTCCCGCCGAAACCTTAACCGAGACAGGAAGTGATGATGAATTGTTTACTCGCCGCCCGCGCCGGGTTCGCCACTTTACAACACAAAAGGTCATCTGCAATCAGCACCCGTGATCCTCCACGTTCGTCTTCATGATAAATAGAAATATTTCACACAGTAGAAAGTCAAACTTATTGCTTCTAGCGATATTTCTTCGCTGAGAGTCCGACCCGGGTCAAATACTCAGAAAAAAAAAAATAATTTCCGGGCGCGACGGGACCCTCGAGAGACGGCCGGGTGGAGTTCGGCCCGGTGAGACGACACGACGGGTGTCGGGAGCGTTACAACCGTCGGTGCTGCCGTGAGTCGGTGAACGCCACGCGGTTTCACAAACAAACAGCTGATATTTGACCCGGACCTCGTTACGATGTTGGCCCCGCCCACCCAAAAACTTGACCTGTGAACAAACTCCTGCAGTAACAAATATGGCAAACACGATACATCGATTTTTGCATGACGTCAAACGTCCGTGTGCGTGTCGCGTGTTGTGTGTGTAGATGCATATATGTAACAGCGCCTCCAGTGTCTTCATCCCGTCCCGCAGCTCCCGGGATGAGAATATTGCTTCTTTCGGCTTCGCCTCCCGACCTTTGACCTCTCCACCCCGCGTGGACAAAACATTCGGCTAAAACGTCCGATTCGAGCTGCGGCCCGGCGGAGATGCCAGGCACGGGGGGGGGGGGAATATATATATATATATCACGGCCTTTTGTGCAAAAATCAGCCCTTGAAATTTGTACACAGAGTTTTTAAAGTTTTTTTTTTTTTTTTTCGTTTGTTTTTTTTCTTTTTTCGTTTTGCTCCAGAATTTCTTTCGAATTCTTTTGTCGCCTGTTTGTGCAAGCATGCGTCGGTTCAACGGAGACCGGCTGTGCAAGAGGAGTCCGGAGACGATGAGGGAGGGCGGGCTTCGGTGCCGGCGGAAGAACGGGGGAGGGAGGGGGGATTAGGGGAGAAGGAGGGGGGGGGGGGTGTGTGTGGAAGTCCTCCTCCGCTCCCAGCTTCTACCTGGAGATCATGGAGCTGGACTGGGACTGGTTGGAGGAGGTGGTGGCGGCGCTGAGCTGCGAGAAGCCGCTGTGGCTCGACTCCAGGCTGGTCATCGAACCCCTGAGAGGGAGGGAGGGAGAGAGGGAGGAGCATGTGAACACCTGACATCACACAGTCACTGACATCACCCGAGCGACTCCCCCCCCCCCCCTCCTCCCGCCCCGCCCCACCCGCCCCCGGTGCGTCTGGGGGGAGGGTGGGGACTCTCTGAATGTGCACGAGCTCACGATGCAGAACCATGCAGCCGGATCGGACCTACGGGAGGGAGAGTCGCTCGGGCCGACCTACGCGGGAAGTTATTATTTAACGATGGCAAAAAAAAAATGTTGGTTTTTTTTTTTTTTTTAAACAACTCAAAACTCTGCTGAAGTTCAGGATGTTTCGATGATCTCAGCTTTTTTTTTTTTTTTAAGAGTTTCCCGCTCAGGTTTACGAGCCGAGCGGTCCGCGGCAGAGCGCGAGCTGCTCCTGCGTTTCGATGTCTGAATAAATAACTTCAAGAGAGTTTTGACGAGTTCAATCAAAGTATAAACAGGCAGGCTTATTTATATGTTGGTATATTTTGGTCCATGTCTGGAATGTATCGTACATACTTGCATAATGCAACAGGAAGTCTTGTGTTAACATTTATTAAAAAAAAAGGAGATATCAGGGTTCCCAGTAGAGTGAAGACTTTAACTGACTAAAAAAAAAAAAAAAAGCTCAAATTTAATGACTTCTGATGAACAGAAAAACCTTTCACTGCTTAAACCTGCTGCGCAATTATGATGCAACACAACTGGCGCACTTTCATCAACACACCTGCGCACAAAAACTTCTCTTTGTTGCTTTCTCCGTTATTTAATAGATGTAAAGTAGTTTCATTAACTTTTCTGCCGTCGTCTTTGAATTCTTCATTTTGTAGCCGAAGCTCTTCAGCTTTACGTTTTCCTGCATGTTTTACTTTCTTAAGCAGGTGAAGTCAAATCTTTACTGAAGTGACGAACAGGAAGAGGATAAAACCACTACAAATACAATTTATAAAAAAAAAAAAAATTAAATTAAAAATAAAAAAAACTACATGGAAAATATATTAATTAGATATTATTAATGGCAACTAAAATTTAAACATGCAAACAAACTCTCCCCCTACCCCCTATAAAAAAAGTTCAAATCCCACTTAACTGTCCCTGTCTGGAAAAGAGTTTTGAAAGGAACCCTGAAATATAAACAAAACACTTCCATAAAATTTGGATTAAAAGTTATTAAAATCTTTGAGAAAGGAGCAAATCCTCAAAGAAAAAAAAAAAAGGTTCAAATGTTTACTGGGAACTGTGATTTCATCCCTTTATTTTATTTCTTTTTTCAGATCGAAATAAATCAAATAAAAGGTATTCAAAATAAATTTTGACTTTTAAAAAGAGGAGCACGTCAGCGGTAGGAAGCAACCCTTTAATACGCATCCTGCTCGGCACGTATCATACGTTACACACACGGTTACCGAAGTTCCATTTTTCTTTTACCAACTTCAACGTGGCGTTTCGGATATTTCGGAAATTTAAGTGAGTCAACAGCAAATCTTGGCGTTAAAACACAACTGGAGTGAGTCAGCCGATGATCTCATTAGAGGGTCAAATACAATGAAAGAGCGGGTGTGCGGTGGAAGCAGCGTGGGAGGCAGTAAGTTGGTAGTGCAGTGTGTGTGTGTGTGCGCGTGTGCGTGCGCAGCAGTTTAAAGTGGGTGTTTGTTTGCGGAACAAACCTAAAACAAACCCCCCTCGTGTGGTTAGTCGCGCATGCAGAGTGAAGCCAGCAGGTGGGCGTGAGCAGGCTACGGTGTCGCCTGAGCGCGATTAGCGACCTGTCAGCCGACGCTAACCGAAAGTACAAGAAAAAAAAGTTAAAAAAAAAAAAAAAAAAAAGAAGAAGCCAGAAGAGACGCAGACGACGAGCGTCTCTGATCTGCAGCCAGAAGCAGCCGTGATAGCGAGCGAGTGCTTAAAAAAAAAAAAAAAAAAAAAAACTAAAACAAAGGAAGAGTGGAGGTGGGGGGCGCGGGGGGGGGACACTGAGCCACTTACAAACTCTGCACATCACAGCAAGCCGTTCTTCACGGGAGGAAGACAGAGCGGGACGACGAGGAAGAGGAGGAGGAGGAGGAGGAGTGAGCGATAGAACAGGAGCAGGTTGGACAGAAAAAGATGGATTAAAAGGCGTCTTCCAGGGGAAGGGAAGCATCCTTATTTCAAAACTTTGGGCCTAAAAGAAGAAAAACTCATGATGCTCTTCAAGCTCATCGACTGAATTCATTCGAGTATCAAACGTCGTACGTGGCGCTACGTGGAGGTTTGTAGAGAAGGCAAACTGGAAGAGGACAGGAGTGGAGAAATGAGTCGTAATCAAGGAGTCAAGTGGGAAAGTAAAGATGTCACAACATCGTGGTGGAGGAAGAAAAAAAAAAAAAATATATATATATATATATATATATATAGACACGCGCGCACACAGAGAATATTTGTTCGACGCTCGGGTCGGTTACCAACCTGAAGTCCTCGGAGCCCAGCACCTCGGTGTAGTACATGACTTTACACTTGTGCGAGGAGACCTGCAGGGTGGCCAGCACGTCGTCCATCCGCGGCAGGTTGGTGGCCGAGCAGGCCGGCATGTTGTGGAACTTCCACTGGAGGATGTAGAAACCGGGCCAGCGCGTGATGTGGGAGCCCTGAGGACACGGAGACGTCCAAAAAAAAAAACACGTCAGCGAGGCTTCTTTACACCGCAGGGACTAAGAACAGCTCTAAGGACAGCGGACAGCGCAGGGGGAGGAACTTAGAACCTTTTCAGTTCATAATATAACTGTTGTTGTTGTTTTTTTTTAGCTCCTCCGCCTGTGGTGCGGTCAGGTGTCAGCTATCGGTGGGCGGGACGTAGTATCGTCAGGTTTCCGATCAGATCGGTCAGATCCACCGCTCGCTCCTCCCCCCCGGCTCGTCCAAATACGGTCACGTCCTGCTCCGAACCGCTCCGAACTGACAAAGATGGCGACGGACAGAATCTGAACTGGAGGCTTCGTAACGGCCGCTAACAAACCGACGGGGTGACGTCGCTGCTGGTCGCCGTTTGGTATTAGCGCGTAACTCTTTGGTCCGAAAGACGAAAAACAACAACAACAACAACAACAACAAGAAAACATGATGCCGCAGCAGAGGATCACACGGTCTCACCTGCACACTCTCGCCCTCCTTGCAGGTGAGCGGCGACTCCACCATACTGTAGTCCTGCCCCAGCGTCCAGGACTTGTCGATGAGCTGGACGTTGTTCCCTCCCGGCGAGGTGATGCCGTGGGCTCCCAGGGCGTCTTTGCGCGGCGCCTGCGGGGCCCGCTTGGAGTGGTAGATGTTGAAAACCACGTCGCCTTTGCACACGTCGAAGTCCCAGGTGATGACGGAGGAGGCGTCGATGATCTCGATCAGAAGC
The DNA here is from genome assembly GCF_029030835.1 of Brachyistius frenatus. Lineage (NCBI taxonomy): Eukaryota > Metazoa > Chordata > Actinopteri > Embiotocidae > Brachyistius > Brachyistius frenatus. Next base: position 315,719 of record NW_027210722.1, read on the forward strand.
TGGTCGGGAGGGGCGGAGAAATGAAGAGGTTCGAGTCAGCAGACGCCGCGACGAGTGTCTCACCTATTTCAGAGCGTCTTTTACATCCTATTTTCCCGTCAAATGACGTCGGGAGTCTGGAAGACCGCGAGACTTCATTGCTGTCGGTTTCCAAGCTGCTGCGTCTGACTTCAGAAGTCACTACCGCGTCCCAACCACTAGATGGCACACCGTCCATCCAGATGCTGCAGCTCTCCCAGACGCTGCCCTACATGTCCTCCCTCCCTCCTTCCCTCCCTCCCTCCCTCCCTCCTTCTGCAGCCGTGCCTTCCCCCTCACCTCGTGCGGAGCTCCCTTGAAGATGCTGGCGCTCTGGTAGATGGTCTCGGTCCACAGGCGGACGTCCTCGTTCTCCATCTCCTCGGCCGTGCGGTACATGGACTTGGGAACCAGGCCGCCCTCCGGCACCTCGCACTGTGGAGGGAGGGAGAGGGAGCAGAGGAACTGGGTCAGCGGAGGAGATGCGAGTGTGGGACGTGTCGTGTCCCGGGAAGTGCCAATTCAGAGTGGAATCATCTGCTTAAATCTCCGTCCCACGCTCACCATGCACTCTCCTCCCAGGAAGTCGGGGATGATCTCCTTGTCGATGTAGTCCACCAGGCCGCCGGGACCTTGGTAGTCGTTGCCCGCGTAGATCAGGAACTTCTTGCGGGTGTTTTCATCGATGAAGGGGCTCACCTGAAGGCAGGGGTGGACCGGAGTCACCGACATGCTTAAATGTACAGAAATGTACCAAAATGACGGCGTTGTAAAGCTTGCGTTTGTCCTCCAGCAGCTAATGAAGCAATACCACACTTATTGGCACACCGGCGATGTGCTCAGCGATTATACAACAAGTTACCAACTAAATAAAACATGCGATCTAAAGGTATTCGTATTGTGGGGCAACTCGCTCTCGAAATATCAAACTTTTTGTCGGCGCGATCTCCGTTTCCATGGCAACACGGGGGGGGTTACGACTAACAACCGGGAAAACGGTCAGCCCGTCCGAATGCTGTGCGTGTGAACTGGTGCTGTAAGGAGGACCCGGAGCACGTTCCGGCATCCCGTCCCGGTCTCTCACCAGCGTCCAGAGGACGGGGAAGACCCTCGGCGCCCTCAGGATGAGCAGCCGTCCCAGAGTCTCCGGGTAGTTGGCCTCCACCACCTCGATGATCCTCAGCAGCGCCTTGACCCCCGGCCGCCACAGGTGCCGCATGTTCAGCCCTTCCAGATCCACCAGACACGTCCAGCAGCTTTAGAGGAGGAAGTGAGCGGATTAGCGTTGCGGATAAACTCGCGCTTTTCACACTCGCAGAGCGGGGCTGCATCGTTCTCGCCACTTAACACCTGCCACCCTGAAGTGCAGCTTAAGTGATGAAGCTAATTCCGAATCCCTCCATCGCTTCCACATCCGTCCTTCTTTCCCTCCATCTAATCGGGCTCGGATGTCGCAGCCACTCCGAGGTCACATGACATCCCGTGCAGCTCTTATCTCCTTCTGTATGAGAGGGCTGACGGATGACGGATGACAGATACCGTCTCCCCTCCCTCGCCCCCTTCCTCTCTCCCTCCTCGCCCCCTTCCTCGCTCGCCCCCCCCCCCCCCCTCACCCTCCCTCCCATCACCATCTGAATGGGAGCACTCAGAGACGAGCCTCGTGCCTTCTTTCCATTCAAGGGGGGATAATTTCTCCTCTGGACTCACTCGTGCTGCTGTGTGTGTGTGTGTGTGTGTGTGTGTGTGTGTGTGTGTGTGTGTGTG